>NW_009710652.1:0-19058 GCF_000703405.1 Apaloderma vittatum | reverse complement strand
TGTCAAGGTCCCTCTGGATGGCCTCTCTTCCTCAAGTGAGTCCACAGCCCCACACATCTTGGTGTCGTCGGCAAACTTGCTGAGGGTGCGCTCGATGGCGTCGTCCATGTCGCTGACAAAGATGTTGAACAGCACTGGACCCAGAACAGAGCCCTGAGGAACACCGCTTGTCACTGGTCTCCATGTGGACATCGAGCCATTGACCACAACTCTTTGAGTGCGACCATCCAGCCAGTTCTTAATCCACCGAGTGTTATGGTCTCGGAAACAGTTGCGATGGCCCAGGGCCTGGCATGAGTGAGCAGCTGGGCAACTGGGGGTGGTAGGAGCTGTGTGAGCAGCGGTACTGTGAGCAAATGTGAGGGGCATCATTGGAACAAATTATTCTCACTACTTGTATTTTGCTTACATGGACTCTTAAGGATATTTCAGGTTATGTATTGCCAGACTGGTAATGTTTTCCTAAAATCTAATTTTCTTTTAAAGTGTGAACTTGGATGGCATGTTTTAGGGTGTTCTAAGATAATTTAGTCAGTGTAAAAAGGATCATGCAGATATTCAGAAAAACAATTGCAGAGTTACTGGTTTATCTTCTTGGTTTTCTTTAAGTCTATGAAACCATTATTGCGGTACATTAGTAACAGGTTGGGTTTCCATTGCAGTGTTGTGGAGAGTGGTGATAGAAAGTAGACTTAAAGGAGTTAATTCACTGTGTTATGGCATTGAGCAAATTAATACTGTGTGCAGGTTTGGGATTCAAATGTTTTACATTGCCAAGTGTTAGAATATTGCAGTAAGAATTACTCAGGGGCTGGAGAAAGTGCCTCACAAGGAAGGACTCTAAGAGAGCCCTCAAAGAGCACAAGCTGTATGTTTTATATAAGAAAGATGCCTGAAAGGCCACCTGGATTCTAGAAAGTAAGGAGACAAAAACCCCACAAACCCTGTAGATGCTAAAAGGATGTGAATTTTGTAGAGGAAGGTTTACAAAAAATCAGTATCTGGAAGTGGCTTCCATTTCAAACAGTGAATGAATAAAAAATGGAACAAACTGCCTGGGGGTACTGGCAGGTTTTCATATTGTGTTTTCAAACCAGAGCCAGGTGCCTTACTGGAAGAAATGCTTTAGCCTGGTACAGTTAGCACAGGCCAGAGTAAGTGATCCAATGTGTGGGTCTGCTGTGGTCCTGATCAGCTTGAATCTGTTCTAAAATACTGTATTATTTTAGGCCCTTGAGACATCACAAGTTGCTTGGTTTCACAGGACTTCCTCAGCAAAGCTGGGAGTTTAGCACAGATCTGTAGAGTTCCAGGTCAGTATCGTGGTTCCTTTTTATACACTTAACTAACACTTTTTAAAATTTTGAGTATATATCGGGCTTGGGGGTTGGACGAGATGATCTTTCAAGGTTCCTTCCAGCCTAATGCCTTCTATGATTCTAGATTTACATGTGATCACAGAAGAAAGACATGCAGGTAACAAAGGACAGTTCAGACTGCAGTTAGCGTGGCAAACCCTAGTGGGAGGGCAACTGTGTTCCTGTAGTTCTAACTGTGGCAGAATGGGTAAAAGGAAATAATAATTTGGTAAAGGGCTTGAATGTCAGATTCCTTGTGATTGATCAGTTGGAACTGTTAGAACCTGAAGTTAGTATAGCAGCTTATTAATATGTCAGAGCAGCATGCCAGTGGATCAGCCAGTAAATAATTGTGTGCTTTCTATGCAGTTAGGTGATGAGAAATACATTTCTGATGGTTGAAGAGCTCCTGGCTATGAGGAAGAGAGGAGAAGAGCGAGAGTCATGATCTGTGCTGGCAAACCACTGTGGTTTACTCTGCTCCATAAAGAGACTTCTGAGCTTACTTTTAGATTTATTGCAGTGGTAGGAACATGGTTGCAGCTATGACAGTGTCAGGATATAAGTGAAGAATTATTTGCAAGGGCAAGGATGATATCAGTTGGCTTCAGAGAAGAGGTACATGCAAAATAAAGCAAGCTTTTGGGAACACTAGCTCTTCTTCAGGCTTGACTTTCATGTCTCCGCAGGTTTCAACAGCAGTGTCCTGGATTTTTTTAATGTGATGCATTTTATTGTGATAGAGAAGGTGTAGTTGATACTAACATAGATAACTTTGATACTAACATTGATAACTTTAGGAAGCTCTTTATCTTAATGCAGCGTGGGCAGAAAGGATTCTAGAGACTACTCCCTTTTTTTAGTTTTGTAGTAAGTTCTTTGGGTGTTTCCCCTTTGCTTATGTGAAATACTGAAAGTATGTCTATATGTATACAGGGCTGTATTCAGAGATTAATCCCCAGATATTCAGCCTTGCCTGACAGAGCTGTTTTAATTCTTGAGTGCATTTGGCAACAGTTTCTTAACAGGAGCAGTTCAGTGCTGCAGTTTGTGCTACAGCTGCTGCTTCCAAAGTTTTCTGGGTTCTTGGAGTTTGTTTCTGTTTTTTATTAAAAATCTCACCGGCTTTTCGTTCAGTACCTGTTCTGTTTTTTTCCTTAGAATCGTTGTGAATAAAATATAGTCACCTTCTTTACTAGACAGCATCTTGCACCGCACTTGTCTTCCCCTGTAGATTCCTATATTTGAAGGCAAACAGGTACTTTTCAAGTAATGTCAGTATAGTTTGTAAACCCATGACAATCATCTTACAGACTTTTCTCATGTTGCTTCGGTAGAAGCTTTTATGTGGCCCTCCTGCAATTCTCTGTGTATGTGTATCTTTCTCTCTTTTAATTTTTTTCTTCCTTGGTTTAATCTGTATTTAGGTTAGGATAATATAGCATACGAACAGCATTAAAATTTTTAACCTTTATTTGTTACTAGCTGCTGAGATTTTGTGGAAGAAACTGGCACAGGTGGTGGTTTGTCAACTTCTGCTCTTTTTTTCTTTGAAGTTAGGCCTGAGAAGCCTTGATAACCAGTGGAAACCTCTCTGTAAACTTTTTGGACACTTAAGCATGTGGTGGGAAAAGCCTTATGATTATCCTGTTTGTACTGAATATAGAGTTACATGAACTTCATATATCAGTATCTGGACAAGCCCTTCAAACCCCAGTATTTTACTAGTTTGATTTCTTAAAATATTGTTGTGGGTAAGATGTAAGTTGTAAATATTTTCAGTGCGGTTGGCTCTGAAACTGGGAGGTGATCTCAGGAGCTGGTGAGACTCTTTGAAAGATAGTTGGTTTCATATTGTTAAGCATACTTCGGTGCAGCAGCTGCCTTGATTTAGGTGGTTCTTGGCTAATAAAGGATACCTTCTCTTTATACTCTTTTTCCTTAAGTATGCTGTGAGATGCATCCATTTAAGTACTGTACTTAGTGTGGCATTATAAAAGAAAGCTTAGAATCTGTAAGTTTAATTTCAGCAGCTTGATAGCTTACCTCTGTGAGTACTTACTATGGTTTAGTTTGGTTTGGGACTTTTTCCCAGTGGGTAATTTCTAAACTATGACACTAAAAATATACCTCTATGCTGGAAATAATACTTATTTTTTCAGTGTAGATAGACCTTGATGGAATTTGCTTCAGTGTTTCCTTTTAACATGCTCACATTTGGGTATTTGGAGCTGATTACATGCAGCACGCATCAGCAGAATTAATCATTTTTTAAGCAAGCAAGCATTTGATCCGAAAGATGTTGCTCTAAGAGTCAGTGAACACTTAATTTAGACAGAACTGTACAAATCCTGGAGCTAGGAATGCTCTGCTGAACATACTGAACTTTGAGTCCCCAGAAGAGCATGCCAGGAACAGGCTTGGACAAAAGTATGATGTCAGGTTGTGAGTCCCTCATGTCACAGCAGGAGGAAGCATTTGGTAGTGGAGTATTTCAGCTTGATTGACAACCACTGTGAAGCTCAGAAGAGATGTTCCAGTGTGCCAGGCTAGAGAGACATTCTCAGGGGTCTAGCAGTGTCTGGTAGTCACCTGGGGTCTCTCATTTTCTCAGCAGGTTGTCTGTGTTTGTATAAATACATGGCAAACTGCACTGCTAAGTCTGATTTTCTTCTGTGACAGGTGACTTTTGATACAACCAGACTTTTTAGTGAAGGAGCCATCAGAAAGAGAAGCCTGGGAAAACTAAAGCGGCAAGAACAGGAGCACATTTGAAAAAGGGGGAACATAAAGAGAGGGTGTTGAAAGGTGAGAGTGTCTTTTTAGAGACTATCCCATTTTCTTGAGATTTGTTATGCTATCTCATACCAAGTAAAATCCAGCAAGAGTGGCTACAACAAAAATCCAGGCTTTGAGGAAACAGGAGTTGGAGAACTTGAAGCAGCACCATGTGGGTTTTATTTATTTGTTACTGTTGGAAAGAAAAGCATCACGGTAATTCTGTGTTCACACAGAATGGGTGTGGGGGGGACAGTCTGGGTTATGAGAAAGGTCAGACTAGAGACATCCTGAGGTCCCTTTCAGATTGGATTGTTCAATGATTTTGTGGGCCTGGAGTGAAATCAGAGAGCTGTTGCTCTCAAATTGCATTGAGGCTTGCATGCTTAAGATTCTGCATGTGGGCTTTTTATATTGCTCTATGTTGCAACATCACAAATTAATGTCTTTATGCCCTGAAGTAAAGTTAATCTGATATACATTTCTAGGTGCCTCCCAGTTGACTGGAAGGTCATACTAAACTGTCACTAGTAATCTTGTTACCTACCTTCATATCTAAAAAATCCCCAACAGTTAGAATGTGGAGCATACTGACTATAATGCTAGATCCCTGAAAACATTGCTGTGCTTCAATTAATACCATCTTATTCAAAATACAAAAAACCCCCAACATTTAAACACTTCTTTGTGTGAGCACTTTGTTCCTTGAATTTTCTGGAGTTTTCTGTAACATGTCACGTTGGTTCCTTAGTAGATCTGCTTTCTACAGGACAAGGTTTCCAAAAAGTAGTGACAGACTGTCATGGTTTAACCCCAGCCAGCAACCAAGCCCCACACAGCTGCTTGCTCCCACTCCCCTGGTGGGATGGAGGAGAGAATCAGGAAGGTAAAAGTGAAAAAACTCATGGGTTGAGATAAGGACAGTTTAATGGGTGAAGCAAACGCCGCATGTGCACTCAGAGCAAACCAAGGGATTCATTCCCGCTTCCCAGGGGCAGGCGGGTGTTCAGCCGTCCCCAGGGCAGCAGGGCTCCAGCACGGGCCGCGCTGACTTGGGCAGACCAACGCCGTCCCTCTGACCGTGCCCAGCTCTGTGTGCTGAGCGTGACGGCCCAGGGGCTGGGACATCCCTTGGGTCAGCTGGGGGCAGGTGTCCCGGCTGTGTCCCCTCCCCACGCCTTGTGCACCCCCAGCCCCCTCGCTGGTGGGGTGGGCTGAGGAGCAGGAGAGGCCCCAGCTCTGTGTGAGCCCAGCTCAGCGATAACGAAAATGTCCTTGTGTTAGTCTTGTTCTATCTCTTAAATGGGACCCTCATGCTCAGCCTCAGGGGACATTTGTGAAACTTAGAAATCAGATCCAAGTGATTAGTTTCTCGTTGAGTACTTGGAGACAAACGCTTATGTGACTCTGTTGTCTTGACAGTGCTTGTAAAGGAAACCCTAGAATACAAACCATTTGAAGAGACAAAGAACTTTCAAAACGTGTGCAATCAGTTGGCTGCAAGGCATCTGTGTGCCAATGTTTTTTAAACATGTTATTCTAACAAACATGATTTCTTGTTAGCCACATGCAGATTCTTGGTGACTGGTTGCTTATTATTAGCACTTCAAAGACATGCATCCAACTCCCCAGGACTCAAAATGGAAAATAAGTGTCATCTAAATTGTCCCATATTGATAATTACCTAGAGAAAGACATGGTGATGAAAAGAAGTTCAAGAGAGAAAAAAGACAGCTAAGCTCGAGAGGAGAGAAGAGAGGCAGATAGATGGAGATGAGAAACATCACCCAAAGCAGCAGAAAGTACCGACTGAAGAACAGCAGTGGCCAGAGAATATGCCTGAATGGGAAGAAAGGAAATCCCTGCTAGCTCAGAGAAGAGTGGAGTCTGTCAGACTGCTTACAGTGCTGTTAAACCATGTGAAAGTAAGACTATTTTAAAACATATTTTAAATTTTGGAGGATATTTATTAGAGCTCAAATAATTCATTAGACATTTGATGTCGTGGTGCTATTCAGAAGAATGTCTGGGGACTGACTGAACACTGAGAAGGCCTGAGGTCTAAGTCCTCTCACAATCTGCTCTCGGTTTTGCCCTGAGAGCTTTCACCCATAAACTCTGCCTTTGATACTTGTTTGAGGGCTTGTAATTACCGAGTAAAAATAGAGTTGGCAGGGCTCTATCAGCTCTATTACACTCAATCCAGTATGGCAAACGAGTTTCAGGGTGGGGATGCAAATGATGCTATCTCTGCTTGTTTTAGCGTCAGGTCTGCAAGCAGGAGGTTTAAATCTACATGGATGATGCCAGTTGCATTTCTAGGAGCCTCTCCTTTGTGGCCAACAGTAAGCTATCAGTACTGTTCTAGTTTGATTCAGCTAATGGCTTGAGAAAGCCAGGAGAGGGATAAAAATTTGGGTGTTTTCACACAGATTTAGATTTGGAGGATTTTTTTAGTGCCTTGAGCTAGGAAAAAAAAAATAGTTTTAAATGAAAACAGGGATTTTCATTTCTCAGGGGTGCTAACATGGCTTTGTCTTCAGTATTTCCTAAGTAAAAATTTACTTGCAGCTTTTAACAAGTGAATGTTTTCCTGAATCCTTAAAGAGTTCTGAAGGACTCTAATTTCCTAAGTATTAAAGTCAGAGGCTACCCTTGCCATTCTGCATGAATTTTAGGACCCCATGACATCTGACAGTGGCTGCCTTAGTTACAAATGTGATATTTCCCTAGTTTCTTGATTTCACCACTTTGAAGGCTTTAGATTGGTTGTATTTGGACCCATTTAAAAAAAAAAGGATAACAAAGCGATTTATTCTAAATAAAATATTTGATGCACAAAAGTTGTAGTAATTTTGCCATTGCTTGCAATGCTAGTTGTTGTGATGCTGTGATCCAGCAAAGAATAAATATCTTTTTATGCAGTTCGAGTGAGATGGATGGTTTGGTTGAAAGGGCCACTTCCTTATTTGAGAATGCAGCTTTCTGAGATGATCAAATATCTGTAGTTCTAATTTAGGAATAGGAGATTGTACAATTGAGCTCTGAACTAAGCCAAACTTAGCCCTTACCTGTGTAATTCTTGTGACTGTGGGACTGCTTGCTATGCATTTGCAGTTTAACACTCTTTATAGCACTCAATAAATGTACGTAATAATTTTCCTGATTTTTTTTTTTATTTTATGTGAAGGATTTTGTGCAGTCAGCAAGTCAAAAAGTGGATCCTTCATTGGCTGTAAGGAAGGATGATTCCTCTTCTGAAACCACTTTAAAAGACCTACGTCAGGAACTGATTAACTCCCGTTATCATACGCACAAAGAGTTGAAACATAAGTTTAAGTGCCCATTAAATCAAAAAGGTGGCAGCTTATGTAGTGAAGAAGATGTGAGAAACTTCCATGCATCTACTTGTCATATAGTCAGGACAATTTTAAATGATACCTCTACATCCCCGAGTCCTGACAAACTGCCTGGCGGGGACGCGTGCGGTTCCTTTGGCTGCGGGTCTTTACTGATCACAGTTACACAAGACTGCAGGGTCATCGAATCTCTCGATGGAGGGGCCTGCCCGACTTGGAACGTAGCTCACACGCAGACAGTGCCTCTTGAAGATGGTCGCAGAAAACAGAAGGTTTATGAGACTGATGAATTCATCCATTATCTGCTGAACTACTATCAGACACCGGGCTATGCACGTGTTTGCTTAGAGCCAAAAAACACTGCGAGCAAGTCCTGGTGGAAGAGGGTAGTGTCTGATGACGATAGTGGCTTTGACATCAGCTTGAGTACCAAACATGGTCAGTGCTTCAGAGAAGCGAGTCCTGTACAAAATCTGAACAAGAGAAGTTGCAGTAGCGATGGCAATTATAGACTGGTGATCGCTGTTGGGGAACTTGAGTCAACAGGCAGAGTGTTAGAAGAAAGGGTCTATGAGGATAAGCTGGCAAAAACATTGCAAGAGCAGAGGAATGACATGCTCGCTGTTGGTAACTTACCACATGCTGGACTGAATAACTCTTTGGATTGCACTGCTGTTATTCGTGATAAGGAATTCAAACAAGAGGATGGTAGCAATGAAGGTGCTGTACCATACAAAACGTATAGATCTGCTTGCAGATTAAAGGATTGGTTGGAGGAGATTGGTGATTCAGAGGACAGTAGAGAGGCACATAGTGGCTTGATGAGAACAGAAAGAAGGTGTGAAGAAATTTACAGCAATTGCAATAAAGGATGTTTGCCTGCAAGAGCCAGGAAAAGAAAATTACTGGTTTACCTTAAAAATGTAACACAAGAGAAGGAGAGCAGCAAATGTAGATTCTGTTCTAATTCTGTCCGTGAGGGCTTGGCAAAGCAGTGTGAACATAAGCTTAAGAAGTCCTCCAAGAGGTCTAGTAGTAAGTTAAGACATGGAGGACAAAAAAGTGAGAGACAATCCAGGGAAGAGAGAAATGCTCACATAACAAAGAAAAAGCGAAAAAAGCTTTCTTCTAATATTTTACCTGATGAATGTGGCTTTTCAGAGATGGACAGTTGCATGCAGCTGGAGTCGCTCAGAAAGATACAAAGAAAATGTGAGAAAATGTTCCACAAAAAAGTGAAATTCGAGACACTTCACACCACTGTGGCAGCACCAGATGTCACTCCTCACGATGGCTCACCGCTTCAGGAGACCGTCCAGAGGACAGGTGAGAAGGAGGGACCACAGAACTAAGGTGACTGAATTTGGCAGGATCTGGGAGGTGAGGTTAGTTGCCACAATTCTTACAGCAATAAATGGTGGTTTCAGAAAGAGTTTTAAAGAAGTATAAACATGATGTAAAAAAGGAGTACGAGTTTTCTGCATTTAAAGGTTGATTCGGTTTGGCTCAGCAACACTATGTGCAGCTGCAGTTGAAGGGTAGAATTTGTCTGCTTAACGGATAGCAAGGTATCTGCTATGGACATTAGCAAAGAGGTGGTTATTCTGTTAATAACAGGCAGGCGTGCTGACAGCTCAACTTGCTTTAGACAACTAAAATGTTGTTCGGCAACTCAACGTGTGGTACGTACATCTGGCTGGGAAGTACTGTCTGATGTTAGTGAATTTATACAGAAGTAGTCATCATATCTCTGTGCAGGATTGCTACTTTTCTGGCTATTGTTACTCACAGCCCTGTCATGCTTTACTGTTCACCTCCCCATACTTCCTTCCCCACCTCCCAGGGAACTTACTTCAAGTAACTTTTTCATATATTTATCCACAGGAGATGAGAGGAAATTAACGTTGAGAAGAGAGGTGGACGCAGATGTCAGAGGATGCCCTCTGTTTCCTCTTGAGATAATTCAGACAAGCCCCTGCTCAGACACTTTCTGTGGAGTGGAGCCCAGAAGAGGATGCTGAGCAGCTACTATATAGTAGCTCTCAAATTTTTACAAAGAAATGGGAGAAAGCCCTTTGACCATTAAAAGATATATGAAATACTGAGCTGTTTTTGTGTTTGTTCTTTTTTTTCCTTAGGTAATTCCTTTGGTTACAGTATTTTAACTGGTGTAGTGAGCTACAAAACCAGAATCTGTGTTTGCCTTTTGGATAACAGAGGACTAAAACTTTCCCCAGGGCCAGACAAATGTTCATGGACCAGTTGCTAAGAATTTGAAAGGATACAAACTGAGATCTTGGAGTGTTATACTCTGATTAAATGTAGAGAACCATGTAAATATCAAAGTAACAGTATTTAGTAATAACGAGTCATTGGAAAAAAAATAGCTATGTTAATCCTAGAGCAAGCATATGAAGTGCCTCCCAAATGAGGTTGTTAAAATGATGGGACTGGAAGGTGTAGGAGACATTTATACTCAGTTGTTGGAAGTAATAATTTCCAAATATGAAAAAAAAATCCCATCTTGTGTAAAAATGCTTGTTTTCTACTCACAATTCTAGAGGTGTTTGTGAAAAGTTGCTGGTCTTTGGGAGGAAAGATTTCACTGAACTCGAACTACATGTAGTGCTCCCAGGAACCGGAGTGGTTGTCTAAGCCAAGTTCTGAACATTAAGTAGTGACAGGGCAGTGCTTGTCAGTGTGCTTACGGTCCCCACGTATCTGCAGGTCAAAAACTTCTTCACAAGGTTGTGAAGGCACACATAGCGAGACAGCTGTTTGGTATGAGTTTGCTGACAAGTCATTTCCAGAGGAATTGTGAAATGTTGTCAGACTTGTGCTGCATGTAGGTAAAAATGTGAAAACGCAGTCTAGGAGCTTGAATTATATCCGTATTTATTCAGCTGGCTGTATTTAGAAGACAGACACAATTGCTTTTGGACAAAGTCCCTCAGGAAGATAGGGAAGACCAGTTCTAAGTTCAATACACTGATTATTTCGGCTTTTATTTTAGTGTGTTTTATTTATTACATGTCACTATGCTAAATTAATGTGATAATGTTGCCTTCATTACACAGTCTTACCCATGTTTGTAACTTCTGCTCTAATAAATAGTAATAAAAAAATAAATTGTAATTGTACACGGTAGATAGGTTTTCCCTCAGTGTTCAATCCTGGTGATACCCACAGGCTTGTAAGCCAGGTTTTATCAGTCTTAGTTCATGTGTTCAGATGTTGAGTGCCTTTTCAGGGTTATGAATGACAAATGGTTGCTACTCAAAGTACTGTTAATCTTTTACTTTTATCTCAAAAGATCTTATTTTCTTGACAGAAATATTTTCTGACTGTTTTGGAGAACATTTGTGCCCATCCTCAGTCTCCTTTTTCATGTTTTATAATGAAGATCAACTACTGTATTTGTTGACCGTGTAAAATGTTGCAGTTGCACTGATGTGACACACCAAGGGTGTTTTTTCTCTATGCAATATTTGCAGGTTAAAGAGGACAAAACTTCCCCCTCTGTCAGTCTATAGACAGTTCTGTATCCAGGAGTACCTATTTCCCATGAGACAGGCCTTTCGATTGCAGGTGAGGAAGTGTTTCTTTTTGTTAATGTAGGGGACCAGGAACTAAAGATTTCCTTTGGTGTAGATTTCCAGTGTTTTATCAACACCTTGTCACAATATTAAATAACAAAATAAAGACGTTGCTTCTGTAATTGCTTCTTGCATTCACCTGTATTGATTGAAACTGATAAAGCGAATCCTCTAAGTTCTCATTCTGTGTAAAACATTGTTAGTAAATAAAATTTGAGTGCACTTTAAAATGTGAGACACCATTGTAATCTCCATACACAACTCGTTTCCTGTTTGTTTACAGGTGACGTTATTTAGAACCTCTTCTCGCAGGTGTTAATATCTGTTTTCCTATCGACACATTTAATTTGAGTCTCATCCTTTCATACACTGGGCTATTCAGTATGATTTTGTTTATTATGCTGAAGGCTAATCTTTATAGAAACATGTAACAGTTTGCTTTTAAACCTTTAAGAATACATAGCTTTGTAGCTGAAATGTCAATAGTTACAGGAATGTCACATCCCAACTATGAAAGTTACAGAATGTTTAGACAACTAGAATATTTAATATTGAAAAGATGCATTAAAAGCAATGTTTATATAGTTCAGCAATGGAAATGTGTAACATTGCTGGCATAATTTCACACCTTTTGGTTTCAGCCTGGCGTGTGCTGTTGTACTCAGCTGGTGTTTCAGGAGGTTGGAGTGTTTTTATGGAACACTTTATTCTGCTGTGTGTGAAATAGGGCCCTGAGACTGCAGCTCTTGCAGTCAAACCTAACTTTCTGTATGGAACTAATGAAAATGCTTCCGTGTAGAGCTGCTGAGAACAGAAGTCATCTCAGGGGAGATGAACTAAGCTTTGTTATTGGAAATACGTGGCCTGTTGGTTATACCTCATGCTGAATGCTCAAGTCAAAATCCTGTGGGCTGTTTCGTAAAGCAGAAGTACACAATGCCCATTATTGCATCTGTCCATCTGCTTGAAATACGAGAACACAGCCATTACCATATAAAGCCCTGTCCTTAATCCAGAGATTCCAGGCAATGCATAGAAATGCCTCACCTTTTGAAAATCGCCTTACATAACTTCCAACATAAGCATTCAGTACTGAACTTTTTTTTTGTTTAACTGAAACAGCATAAAGCAAGAGCTAAGAAAGATGATTAAGAGCAGGTAGAGTCCAGACAAAAGAATATCTGAATTTCGCAAAGCAGCTGACAGAATGCCAGAACTGGTTGAAAACAAGTTGCTACTCAATTGTTTCGCTTTGTCCTAGAGCCCCTCAAGTATGACAAACGCAAGAAGCAAGTGTTGAGGCACTTCAGATGGGGAGGCTGCTGACAGTCTCTGCTCTTTGTTGGTCATCACGTCCTATGTCGTTAACGTACAGCCCGATAAGCTGCCTGGCACAGCTCTTTTTGCTTAGTCATTGCAGCTGCTCACTGGTGAAGGAAGGGATCAAGCTGCAGTGAACAGAGTCAAAAAGCTAAACCCCATCCATTTTCTTCAACACTGTAGTAGAAAATAAAATCCGTGCCTGCAGCTTTATGAAACTGCTGCTTTCGTAACATGTGTCTTCCCCTTTCGCAAGGAATTATCTTTTCTTTCTCTGAAAAAAAAGTAGTGACCTTACCAAAGTGTGATACTTCCTTCCCAAGAGGCACGAATGCATAACATTAAGCTTTGTCTTGTGTTACTGCCAGTTTTCTGTGTAGTTTTTATTTTTTATTATTGGGTTTTGTGATGCATTGTGTTGTAACGTACAGATTAATGCTTAAAATCGTGTGCACTTCCTCAGGATATGTTATGGACTGACTTAGAGTCCACTGAAGGGTAGGTTACAGCCCAGCCTCGTTCCAGTACATGACAGCCTTCCAAAGCTCCAGCTTTTGCTCGGTGTTAACAATTACTTGGGCCTCTTTACCTAAACTGTTTTTGCGAGAGCAAAGCGTATTACACAAAACAAGTGTGTTCTATATTTAATATTCTTTTAAAGTTACACTGCAAAACCAGAGTTACAGGCATTCACTTAGAATATATTATACGCCGTTTATGTGTTGGATAATGTAAGACATTGGAGAAAGGCAACATAAAACTTGCAACGTTGGGGAAGGATTAAATATCACATTTAGTTGCAGTAAATAAAAACAAATGCCACCATTATGCAAGAGTACTTTATTTTCTGCCTTAAACAAATAAAAACCACATTTCTGATTTGAGGTAAACCATTAGTAGTAGTTTGCAAAGAGTATAAATGTCTCTAAAAATGAAATAGCAACACAAAGGTGTTAAGATTTACATCTGTCTCTAGACTATCATTAGGTAGTTCACATAGTGCCACTGTACATAATAAGCTGTCTGGTTCAAACAACCACACGCTTCGCTTGAAGGCCCAGCGTAGCCAAGAGAAAATGCCACGAGAGCATTCAGGCTGCGGGAAAGTCCTTTGTTCTCATCACGGATGGTCTCAGGCACTTTTAATGTGTCCTGTCAACTCGTTTATGAAAGCTGCCATTGTGCAGTGCCCCCCACTTTTGACCAATTTTGCCTAGTTTACACCTTCCCACTCGGGACTCAGCTCACCCCCTTGGTTGTGTTGCCAGGTTGAAACAGCACGGGCAGCCAGCCAAACCAGAGACACTCCCCAGGGGCAACTACCAGCCAGGCACCCCGGCACAATCACCTGGACAAGAAACACATTCACGAGTGATCAGCACATCATTAGTTACCTCCTTGGCATTTCTGAGAAGGTTTTACAGTAGTGTTTTGGATTATGAAGGAGAACATTTACATTTTTCCTTGGTCCAATCCGTTTACTCAGCCCCTCTGGGAGGAGACTTGGTTACACAGTTGGAACCAACCTAGTAATTAAGCACAGATGTGAGCCCAGAGAGCAAATAAGTAAAAAGCAATTCAAAAGACAGGTCCTCCAGGTATCACATCGCTGGTTATGCATGAGGTTGTGCCGTTTCTTTCAGTGGTAACATCCCAAAGCAACAAAGGCCTCAACACAGACACAGCTTACACCATGTTACTTTATTTTGTACAGGAAACTTGTCTACGTTCCACTGACCAGTAACGTTTCTCTGCTAGTTCAAGCTGCATGTACAAGAGCACTTTGTTAATCACGCCGTACCAGCAAGTCTCTTTTTTAGGGCTAAGAATCACTAGCAGCTGGTTTTCCCATTTAATATAATTTCATTAAAATTCACACAAAGAGTTTTACTAAGAGTCACACTTCATGGCGTACCTGGTTTTAGGGATGCCTGCTTACCTTCAGTATCTAAACCTTTGTAACACTTCAGATGTGCTTTCAAAGTAAACACAGCATATTAATCCACGCATAATTATGCATGACTGAATACGTCAAGTATTCATCACCTTATTAATTTTGTAAGTATCTAAAAGTGATTTAACCTCTCAAAGTTTTTTTTTTAAAAAAAGCAGTTAATGTTTCATCTGTAGGCCACTATGTAATTCCTTAAAAGCCGAATTATCTTAACATAATATTGAGTTACATTGCACCACGAATGAGTATGATGCTTCGTGGACAAGTAAAATATAGTCCCTTTTCTAAAGGAATTACAACTCAAGGCTCAGATCCTCCAGAAGCTAATGTAAAACAAGACTTAGTGGAATTTGTGTTGCATATGTGAAGTTACTCTTGTGCTTGTTTCCACAGTGCTAGGTTCTTAATGAAAATCTGGATTTCAACCTACTGGTGATAGAAGAAAAACAGTAATTGTCCTTTATTGCCAAAATTGCAGTTTACTTTTGCACAGACACTTTTAGTGCATACTTCAGATTGTGCAGGTTTAAAGGAAGACAGATCTTAGTAGTTTACTACTGAATTTGAAAAGTAAGTCTTTGAAAAGAAACGATTCATCATAACTCTGGACCTTTTGCAAGCAATGCTGCTGTTGCAACTTGTGAAACAGAAGTGGAATGTTAAAAATGATCCTTTATGATTGAACACCAGATTGTTAATCACTGCACTCTCTAGTCTTTCTTTGCATCGTGAGCATCTTTTTCTTCTTCATCAGAGTATACAGTGGGTTCCTCCCCTTCCTTCAGCAGCTTACCAACATGGTGATACTTAACTGGGGGGAAAAAAAAAGAATCCAAGTCATTATTCTGCCCTGAAGTTGTACTTTTTAAACTCCTATGTCTGTTTCCTGAATTAACAAAATGCCTAAATTATAATAAAACAGCTCTCAGCAACTTGTTCCAAACAATGGGGGGAAGGAGAAAAGCCGAAGCCGAAACCAACTATCTGAACTACTATTAATGTTGTAGTAAATTTAAGAGATGTCCAAACTGAATACAATTCTCCTCCTATTGCCTAAGCCAAACGATCAATGAATGCAGAGACACATGTAAACCGAGGGACTTATCCAGCTAAAGAAACAGAATCCTGGCTTAGATGATGTCTCTTGCCAACGTGGGAGCTAGTTTTTCAACCAGTGGAGTTCTTGGAGTGTTATATATTATACAGGCACGCACATACGGATGTGCACACGTGTACACACCTTCCAAGAGTTTTTATTTTTTGTAATATATATTGAAAATATCCCATAGGACAGAAGAGAGATCCTCTCTCTCTAAGATAAAGACAGATCCGTTATCCGATTATGTAGCTAAGCCTCTGCCTTATTTTGTATCTCTTTTTCAACATGTGAAAACGCCAAGATCAGGTCCATGTAAGAAAGGAGAGCTGTGCCGTGTTGTCCATCTGTCAACTTCAACAAAGCAAAAGACTACAGGTATTTTGGATCAGCGTTGTTACAACTGATAAGAACTTAAAACAACTAAGTGCCAAAGTTACTAGAAACATAATAATAAAAGAGTGAGTTCACTGTCAGTCCTGACCTGACTCTTGAAAAGGTAGATTTAAGCACTGGTTTAGGTTGGATATTTGGTAGCACAGTTCTGGTTTCTGTCACACACTTGCCAGCATCATAAAACAGCCATTCAGTGCGGCATGATTAACAGTCTTGGTTAAGACAGAAGAAAGCCAAAATACTAAGGGCACCTAAGGTCAGGTCTGAGATGTTCTAATGACATTATGTAGAGGAAAGCTCCATTCTAGCTAGTGATAGTAAATCTTTAATACCAAGCAGCAGATTTAAAAACAAAAGACATTTGATTTCCACTACACTACTTTTTTATGTATGCAATTTCCATTATATATATAGATAAAAATTCATCAGGACAAACAACCGATACATCTATTTTTTGTCTTATCTGAGTAGAAATAATCCCTTTGGTGTTCACTTGCCTAAAAGCCAGCATGAGATATGGAGGAATTATTTTTCATCAACAAAATACACAATATGAGAAGAAAGAAAAAAATCACACCAGTGGGAATACCCTGGTACAAGGTCAACAAAGCAATTTCCACAAAGCTGTGGCTTGAAGTTCTTCTTTTTGAGCAGCTAGTTGAGACACGCAATACAAACCAGCTGGAGTTACCTTTTTTTCAGCTTTTAATACTAAGTATAGAAACGGCATTTGCCCATTCCTGATCACCTTCTGGAGGAGAAAGTCTGCTGGATACAGTTGCCCAATAAAGCCACCAGCAAGGCCATGCAGAATTACTTATTTGGAGTTAAAAACCCCACAACGTTATATCAAGAGCTCCAAGGGCCTAGTTTAAAAGGTCTTCAAAACTCAAAATCCTCAGGAAGTAGTAATTCAAATGTGACTCACATTTCTGAGAAGCAGACATAAGCTTCATTTTACAGAGCATTAAAATCTAATCGTCTCTATAGACAGGGATTTTAACTATATCAAAACCATGCTCTTAATTTCCAATTCTGTCAGTTTTTTAGGTGGTCTTACAGATCTTAGCCTATGACAGAGTGCTTCCATCTCCCCTGCTGTTCTATAAGGAGCAAAGGGAGCGAGAACACAGAAGGAAAACCTGACATAGAATCACAGAATCCTAGAATGGCCTAGGCTGGAAGGGACCTTAGAGATCATTTAATCCAACCTCCCTGCCACCAGGGACGCCACTTCTCGACTAGATCAGGCAACACATGGGGACCGAACGGGAACATTTCTCTTAATTCTTTTGAGTAATTCTAGTAATACTCAGTAAACTGAGACATTAACTCAAAATAAATTTCCAGAATGATGTTTCCAGCTGACACAAGCCTTTTAACCATTGCTCCCCTTATTACACACCAGTTAGCTACTTGTTTGGAAATAAGTTTAAAATTGCTTACAAGTGAATTGTGACTCCCAGTCCCTCAAGGTCTCTTGCTGTGTAGCGTTGAGATCGGAGAGGTCATCATACTCATCTCTCAGAGCCTCCTTATCCAGACAGAAAGTGGCAAGGCCTCGGGATGCATCTCTTCCAGCGAAAATCCCATACGGGCCCTCTTTAAAAAAAAACCACGTAAGGAGCATTATTACAGAGGTAATGGATGCTGTAAGATCTTCATGGTTCAGAGCCCCCCCACTGAAAAAGAGGATGAATTCCTACCCTGACCTGTGGGTTAGAGGTGCCTGAAACTTCTGAAATGTTTTTAAGTTTTATTCTACTTGGTAATAAGGGAAAACAGGAAGAGGACAAGAAACAAAAGCATGGGAACAGGCAGTGATTTTGCCAAAACGTCACAACAATGAACCACACATATGTTCGTGCAACATACACACAGGGTAAGAATAAGCGTAAAAAACTGGGAAGCACATCCTCAGAAAGAAGAACAGAGGGAGGACTTGTCAGTCTGAGGTGAAATGGAAGTTTTCCAGGAGATGGTCCTGACTTAAAGACTTGACAGAAAATGTGGTGGAGATGCTAGAAATTTCCAGCTTGGAAGAAACATCTATTAAAATGCAAGATGAACTGAAGTCATCAAAACACGCAGCTCACTGTAGATCAGAGGTATCTTATCAAGACAAACTCTTGCTAAACTTCTCTGATTCATTAATGATTAACTTGCTTGTATGACAAGTCGAAAATTGAGATATCATGTGTTGCAACTAGACATTGAAAGTTCTTAAGGGAGCTGGAAGAAGTTAGATGTGAACTCTGGTTCTTGCAGAGAGCACGCCATCTTCCACACCTCCCAGAGTGAGCTTCTTCCTAAATTCATAAAAAAAATCTTTCTTTTCTATTAAAATGTAAACAAAACTAGCCACTGCGATGAACCATTCAGCAATTACCAAATAAGATACAATGGGTGGCTTTTACTTTTGTCAGGGAAGGCAGCATCCGCAGCATGGTCCTTAAGCAGTCCTTAGTTTGCGGATACAAAACTGCACCTCCCAGCTGTACGTATCCTCTCAGCTGCAGCAGAATGCAAATTTACAGGCCAGCATCATTCAGTGACAGTCACTAGTCTACATTTAGACCAAAAGCAATAATCTCATCGTTCTTCCAAATCTGTACTGTCTCCTGCACTATTATTCTCCTTGACTGAGCAGCACTTGCAGCCCACTACTGCAGCTACCCGCTGTCTGGACAGCTCAGGAGTTGTTATACCAGACAGATCCTGGTACAAATTAGTAAGTCTCAAGTGAGGCTTTTCAACAGAGGGCTGCTGTTAAAAATAAAACCCCATGGAGGTGATTAAAGTCTTACACCTGGGTGCCCATACTCCTACCCACCTCATCACTAGCTGCTCTGTAAGCCTCTGCATAGCTTACTCAATCCTCACATATCTGAACTGCCTGCACTCCTGACAGGAGGCTGGTTTAATCTAAGTCGGTAGGTATTTAGTTCAAATGCTCCGCAACAAAGCGACGTCCACGAGAAGCTGGGAACGAAACTCCGGCCCGGAGAGGACGCTTCACTTCTGCTGCCCGGCAGCAGGCGGAGGCGCCCGGGGACGGTGAAGCTGCACAACTCCCTCAGGGCACTTACAGCGGGTCTGACCTGCCCCGGGAAAATAAAAAGAATAAAGCAGCGGAGCAGGCTGCCAAAGCCGGAGGTTTTACAACAGCGAGGCCGGACTCTGGAGCCCTGGCAGCCGCGG
>NW_009710651.1:0-4815 GCF_000703405.1 Apaloderma vittatum | reverse complement strand
GGTTCATCAGGTGGTCCCGAACCTGATCATCTCTTACAATGGGCAGCTCTTCATTCCAGGCCCTGCCATTTTCTTCTGTGACTCCGGGAGTGTGGTTGGAGTCCTTGCCAGTGAAGACTGAGGCAAAGAAGTCATTGAGTACCTCGGCCTTCTCCGTGTCACTTGTAATCAGTTCACCCGTTTCCTTTCTAAGGGGGCCCACACCTTCCCTAGTCTTCCTTTTACCATTTTACTTTTGTAATTTTATTTTGGACAGTTTTTGTTTAATTTTTGACAAACACTCATAGGAATGGGACAAAATCTTGTTTTCTTGAAATATCTTCAGTGTTGTGATAAACATTGTATTTTTTGAGCATTATTGTTACTATGTTATTACTGTAGTTACTTCATGTCCTAAATTCTAAGTTATTTACATTTTAGTACTAAGAACATGATTAAATGAGGAGAGTGCTACTCTCCTGTTGTGGAGAATTAAAACACCAAAAGATAGGTCCCTAAATGATTTTAGTATTCACACTGCCTTTTAAATGGTGTCACTGGCATAGCTGAAGCTCAAGACAATATTTACATGTTGCCTTTAGACAAGGTGGACGCTGTTAGTGGAGAATGCAGCCCAGACTGTGCAGGTTGTCAGAGAAGAATCTTCTCTCAAGTGCTAATCCATACTGAAGTCTGCGCTACTGGGCCCACAATTTCTTCTCTGATAACTGGCACAGACCAAGCTGCTTTCCCATCAGCAGTGTCCACTTTGTCTAGTGGCATGGCCACCTAGCATAGATCCCTTTTACTTTACGCTAGCTATCCAAAGCTCACCAAACCCCTAAACTCCAAGCTCTGTTTGCAGTCAGCTAGTATCACTGTAGGCATCAGAAGTACAAGGTCAGGTAGTACCACTATCACCTCTGTTAGAAATCTCTTTCAGGATGAAATAAACCTCTATAAGGAGATGCACATTTTTTTGTTTACATTGTTGGGAGGAAACCTTGATGTCTGTAGATTGGATACATTGCATCATCTGAATTTAAATGAGATCAGCCTGGTTCAAAGCTATGTTGTGAGCCTATGGTTTATCAGAATGCAAGACCAGGATTGTCTAATTCAAACTGTTACCCTTAGCAATGGAGCTCTCTTCTTGCATGTGCTGTGAAATTGAAACACTGAGCATTAAAAGCTAAAGAAATAGCCTCATCCCCTGTGACTTGCTAAAAATCTCATGAACCAGAATCAGCTCAAATCTTATGCCCTTTTCAACTAAATAAAATATGATTTAGTGAAACCCAACTGCATTACCAATAATGCTAGCCAGCATGCTTGACTGAAAGTTGTACTGCATTGGCCAAGCCTGAGAGATTATGAAGAAGATGAGACTGCATAAATCTTGTCCATAGAGAAGTTCAGCAGCCAATGAACTTGCACGGAGTCACTAAAGTATGAGATACCATTTTGGGGCTATGATAGAATTTCAAATTTGAATTTCTTATTAGCTGTCCTGTAACTGAATGGTTCTTTGTTACAGCTCTAGAAACTGAAATAAAAGACTCAAACTAAATAATGCTTAGCTAAAGCTTGAAAAAACAGCACAAGTATGTGCATAATGTTACTGCAGAATTTTTACTTCCAAAAGTCCTATTTACACTTTCATAAAGGGCCAATATTATTTACATGGTTAAACAGTTTAATGAGAACAAACTTGTTAGAGAAATACACATCACAGAAGTGTATCAGAATTGACTGAGGGTCAAAAAGAGATTGTTTTCTTTCTGTTGTGCTGTAATATTTTTATATTATACTTTTTAATCTATTGCTGTAAATTGATTTCTTTTGTGTACTTCGTCTGTTGAGGTAAATTTTCTTGTGCTTGTGATTAAGACTCCTTTGTCTGATGAAAATGAATTAAAATACACTGAAAGTGTGCTTACAGCCTTTGAGTGTTCTGTTTATTTTTGCATATGCCATCTGTGTTAATTGCAACAGCCTAGCTTCCAATCTTAATACAGCGCACATGATTTTTTGAGTAGTAACCATGTGAAACTTGAAAGAAAAGGAAAACACTTCTGGAAACAAAAGGATATTTTAAAGGACAAATGATTAACTTCCACCTAAGAAACCCTCTGATGGAGAGTTACAGTTCTACATATAGACAAAGTTCCACCTACTGCACTTCCTAGAGGGTACTGGAAACCCTCACCAAGCTCAATTTTAGTTTCACATCTCTTCCTAAGTCTCTGGCCGAGTACATATTAATAACAAGTACAAATCAAATGAATCTAGTTCAGTTATATATTTATCCCTTTAAAGCATGTTCTTGGTGGATTTTCTAAGCTCTGTTGAGATTGGAATTGCCGAGCTAATGCTAAAACTAACAAAATTGTTTAATAATAATTAAAAAGGCCCTTAGCATCATTTTCATCATTGAGAACTGAAAGAAAGTAGGGAAAAAACCTCACTTTTGCATTTTTTTTCTAGGCCCCAGGTTCTCATCTATATATGACAACACAAATCCAATATGTCGTAAAGATGCTGAAATGTTCTGGCCTTTACAGTTTTCAGAGCCTGAGGTAAGAAAATGGGTTATTTAATCTCCTGTCTGGATCAGACTCATTAGGACTGCGGCATGTCTTCCTCATTCACAAATGGCAAGCAGAGACCTGATGTCTTGTTTCTCAAGGGCTTTTAATTGTGTTACATGCTGTTTTCTCAAAATAATCTCTTCCTTGATTATCTGTGCAATGTCAAGCTCCCTTCCTCATAAATACATTGTCATCTTTATTTTTTGGGCTTGTATGTACTGTGAAAGCACACCTTTGAAGGCTGTTCAGCTTCTGTTTGTGTTAAGTCAACCTGTTTGATACAGTTTTGGGGTGACATACCTGATTCCTTATTGAGTGGCCTAATAACACATTCCTTTAAACTAGTTAAGATGTATCTTAACATCAGGTTTTTCTCTTCAGCTTGGGATGATTAAATCAAGTGGGACATCCAATGTTCAAATCTCAAATATAAAATCTGTAAGTATATAAAATTGTACCCTTCTATACGAAAAAATACTGTGAATATTGGTCTGCTTTACAAAACAAAGACAGCAGTAGGTATTGAACATGATACCAGATAACATATGTTAAGAAACAGAACATCATCTGTCTTTTAGAATTTGGGTTAATAACACAGATCAAATGCTTTGTAGTGATAGGTCTTGATCTGCCCTTTCTGCCAATTTACTCTCAGAAAAAATAGCAACATACACACCTCTAAACTGAAATTATTAAACAGACCCTCACACAACTCATCAGATACCTGAAATACACACATGCTTACGTATATACCTGTGATCACTTAACTTAATGCACACTGTGTAAATGCCACAGGAAAACCAGTTTTGCTTCTCAAATCTGTGATGAATGTTAGCCTGATTTGTGGTTTGCTTTACTGGGCTAGATCGTGAAGTAAATTATTACTCAGTGCGAGTAAGGATACCAGAAGGAGGCCCTAACTAATTATGTAGATGTATTACGATTAATAAATAATAACCAAAATTATTGAGGAATGGCTTAACCAATGAGGTCTTTAATAAATGTTTAATAGTTAAAATCCATGGTAAACAAAAACAGATGGCAATATAGCATATTGCCAAGTCCCGCTTGTGCAGCACAGGATATACAGCCTTATTAGTTCTGAAAGCCCAAATGAAATTTATCTCGAATGAATTGACCTCAAGAAAAAGTAATTGGAAAGTATTTTCACTCTGCGACTTTGTGTGACTATATAGTGCCATATACCCCCGGACTAGAAATGTCTTTTTTGTGTAGCTGATTGGCTTATTGAAATTGTCCATATGCTCTAGACGAGTTACTTTGGCTTATTTCTTTTAATTGCTATTTCAAAATAAAACTCACTAGCAGAATGGGAACGAATATGACTTAGGTCTATACAAAATCTTTTAATAGCTCCTCGCTTCTTTATAAAATGGAAATATCTGTTTTATTTCTCATTGAAGCTGTGGTTAATCTGTCTCCATGTATATGATCTCAGTCTAGATTCTATGTCCTCAGTGCATCAAATTTAATTGGAGTTGGGGCATTTTTAAATGAGGTACAAAGGGTCAATACTTGGAGCAACTTCTTGAGTTTGTAGTTTGTCTTACTTAAAGTTGTGATCCAAAAATGACTGAAGTTAATAGATGCCTTTCCCCTGACCAAATATTTCTGAGGTTACCTCTCTACCTAGAGTAGTCCTGTAATCATGACATGGCTGATGGTTGACAGCTAAAGATCCGCTCTGTAGCACTGTTCTCAATGTTCTCTACGAATTAACTCAATTAACTTAAGATTGGTTTTGCTGGGCCTGCTCCAGGTCTTGTTGACATATTTTCCATTTATTTATGTTTGTTAGGTCCTCCCTATCGTTCCTGTCATTTATAAGGCAAGCATTTAAACCATGAGATTTATGATAAAGGAATACCATGAGAGAGAGATGATAAAGAAATAACATGATAGTGGAATCATTTTTAATGTATACTGACTGTTTCCTGTCTGCCTCATGTAACATGGCAAAATACACTCAGAGGCAAGAAAAAGGCTCTTTTTCCTGAGGCAGCAAATTATTAGAATTGTTTATTTGAAAAACATGTATGTGTGCTGACACAACATTGATAGCCTAGTGGCTAGGGTCCTAGGTCCGGATTTCAGTCTAGCTACTGATTCGATGTGGAGTCTAGAAAGGCTCTACAGAGGGACTTGGACAGACTAGATCAATGGGCCCAGGCCAACTGTATGAAATTAAATAGCGCCAAGTGTAGGGTTCTGCATTTTGGTCACG
>NW_009710650.1:0-12197 GCF_000703405.1 Apaloderma vittatum | reverse complement strand
AGCGGTTCTGAAACAGGCTCCAGACAATGAAATTTCAATTAAAAAACTAAGAAAAAAGGTACTGTACAACATGGGGTTTCTTAATCTCTTTTGGTCTCGTGAATTTCTTTCTGTAATGCTTGAGTTCATAAAACCTGGCCCCACGTAAGACAAATGTTTGACATTATTTAACAGAATATCAGTTTACCGAATGTTCTTTATTGGTTACTGAACTACAGAAGAAATTCAGTGCCAATTAAAGGAATAATAGCATAATAGATTCCATGCTACCTTTAATACAGTAACATGAATGTATTATTGCTTAAACTGAAATCTTTACTAACTCAAAACCATTCCTCTGTTTTTTGTTTGGGTTTTTTTGCAGGTTATAGCTCAATATTACGCGGTAGCTGGTGAACATCACAAATCAGAAGAGGATATTCTAGTCATATTTAATAAGAAAGTGAATAACAATCCTAAGTTTAAAGTTTTAAAGGACAAAGTTAAACTCCTGAAATAAGAGTTTGCATACTTTTTATAACGTTTGCATTTTAATCTTGCAGACAGAGTCAGATTCTTCTGTCAGCTGTACAAATATCATATGTTGGTCTCATTTTAAATTGTGTATGTGAGATCAGAATATAACTTTTAAAACTGTATTACTCCTCTTTTTCTAGATTTGTCACAGAATATTTTCAGATTTTTTTTGATTTTATGGCAAATTTATATTTTTTGGTACAAGTTGTAAGAGGCATTGAAAAATATTGCTGTCTATTGTATTAAAATTCTTCCCGTAATGGATATAACTTACAGGCATGAATGTTTATCAGGACCTGGGCTGTGTGGCTTCTTGCAGAAACTATTCTAAGAGCAAATAGTATTTTCATACATATTCTATTCGTGGAATAAATTATTTGTTTTGGTAAAATTCAAAATGGTATGACTTACATCCCCTTTACACACCATAACTAGTATATGTAGGCTTTAATAACCTATTAATTCTGCGTTGTAAAATGCATAATTAAAATGTCTGTCAAATTTGTAAATGTAATACTGCATATTCAGTGAAAGCTAAAGACAGTTATCTGTATATGCATAGCTACTGAATGTTTTAAGTAGTAACGCAACTACTTCAGTGGTCACATGTGCTAAAAATTGACTGATGAAATAAATTACTTTAAAACACCAGCTTAAATATAGTAATTCTTGGCACTTTATGATTGTATAATAAATTCAGAAATTATACAAAATTTGAAGATGCTGTTCTATTGCAATCACTGAAGCAATTCAGGCAGGCCAGAAGTCCTCTATGTATGTAAGAGACTGGGGAAAGTTACTTGAAGGTTATAGGGTTTTAATCAAGTAAAAAGTACATCCAGATAGGGAGTTTCCTACCATGAAGTACTGTGTTAAAAACAGTGGTAGAAAGTCAGTGAAAATTTCTTGCAGTAGATGGTATGGTGTTCTAGAAATCTGCATAGTGATTGGAAGCAGATACACCTCTATAAAACTCCATAATGAAAATATCTGAATTTATAGAAATACTGAATATATTAGAAGTATAAATATGAAAAAAACCAAACTGTCTGATTACACTGGGTCCAGTTCTTCTGGGTGTATATTTGCCTAGTTTATTATAAAAGTTGCATTAAAAATGCCTAGTAAATTTAAGATCTCATCAAGAAGTGTTTGTTATTAATTCATGAAAATGGCTTTGGAGATAAATAGACTAAAACTTATTTACAGACATGGAGAAACATCGGGAAGTTGTTTGAACATATTTCAGAGCCTTTTGGGGTTTGTTTTTTTCTGTTTTTCATCTGGGAAAGGGCATAAAAAAGTAAGGCCTTATCAGTGAAACCGAAGTTAATACAGCGCTGTTAATCTTCTCACTGTACTTATTTTATGACAAATATTGTTACATTAAGATCCTAAACAGGCTTGTTACAGTAACTGTTGCAGGTTTTCATTTTTTGTGTGTGTGTTTAGAATTAATTCCAAATCATGCCATTCTCTTAGAACTTTTCCATTGTTCTCCACCACAGCACATGTTTGACACATGTATGGAAATATTTGCTGATGATTCCTAAGTTTGTGTGATAGCGGCAGGCATGGACACCGGTGGCAGCTGTTAACAGCTGTGGCAGTAATTCTGCACCAATGCCCCCGTCCTCTTCTCCCTACACTCAAACTAGGATCTGACCTCTATCCTACATCTCAAAACACCAGTCCCGTGCCCAGGAGCCAGGATTGTCTTTCTGCTCTCTGCCCCTGCTCCCATCTACCAGCTGGTCCCAGTTGCCTTGTGGAGCACATCTGGCAGCTCAGGTCAGTTCCTGGGCAGGGCGGCAGAAGCTTGTTCTGCCCGGCGAGCTGTGGAGCAGCCCTCCTGGCCATGCCACTGCTGGCAACCCGCATTGCACCCGTGTTCTTTTCAGTAAAGACCTACTGGTTTTGTGACACACTCATGAACTCAGCAGCCCTTTTACAAACAGGTAAGGCCAGTTTGGATTGTTTATATTACACCTTTGAAAACATATTCACAGCAAATTCTTACCTTTGAGAGCTGCAAGCTTGAGAGAGCAACAGTTTCTACTCATGAAAAGCGTCAGCATTTTCTAATCTACAGACAACGAAGCTGATCTATACCAAATGGAAACGAGTCTAAAAGAACCTCTCAGGTTGTACAACAGTTCTTTTTAATCAGTAACAGATAACCGGATAGTTATTTGGTTCTTGTCATTGCAGCGTTTTGGTGTCTGATGCCCAGGGTTTACTTCAGTGATCGCTGAGTGAAGCGAAGCAGCAGAGCAAATGTTCAGAAACAGCACATATCAATTTAAAGCTGAAAATAAGGAATATAAAATCAACAGTACTCAGATGAGCTACCTGAATCATCATAGAATCACAGAATGGCCTAGGCTGGAAGGGACTTAGAGATCATTTTAATCCAGCCTCCCTGTCGCCAGGGACGCCACCTCTCGACTAGATCAGGCAACACATGGGGACCGAACAGGAATCGAACCCGCAACCTTGGTGTTGTTATCGCCACGCTCAACTGACTGAGCTAATCGGCCCCCTAAGTAGGATTAGACCTTGGCTTTTCGTCCTGCAGTAACCGGTGTGATTCTTAATGGTTCAAACACCTGACTTCCTCTGTCATTGCTATGGCTGTGCCAATGTGGAGGTAAAGGTGACTTTTGTATCTTGCATTTCTCCTGTCTGTGTAAAGGGCAAAGCAGCACCAGCTGCCATTCAGTTGTTTTCCTAATGATTTGGCAGACGTGGATAAAATTAATGCCTGTTTATTGCTGGTCACTGGTGGGAGTCTATTGCAAATAAGTCCTGTTATAGTAGTATCACCTCATTATACATCTTTATAGGAATGTTACCTTTTCCTAGTCCATTGGTAGAAAGAAAGGACAGGGGCAGCAATACGCTTTATAGATCTTTCTGTTTCTGGAAGTACTGTAGTATGGCAGATGAGTCCATGCCTTTAATTACTGATGACTTCAAGTGCACTGAAGTCCATGGACATGCATTATTGACAAGCAGGTGTCCAGTCAAAAAATCAAACCAACCTGTTTTTTCATTAGACAATTAATAGGGGACTGATACTGGCTTTTCCACTTAGAATGGATTTGAGATTTAATTCACTCCTTGCAAATAATGATGTCTCAATCAGATTGAAGTTATCCTGTTCCTTAAAACTACCAATTTAATGGTTATTGTTTCAGAGGGAGGCATAATCCCAGGAGCATCCCAGGGATGCTCTTGTTTCTGCAAAGACGGAGGGAGGGCGTGCAACCTTAAGATTTACCAAATGCAAGAGGCAACAGTATCAATTTACCTGATTGCATACAGAGAGCATGTAATATTTAAAAATTATTATTCCAAACCGTGTAAGAGAACAGCAAGGCACAACCCACAGTGGTAATATTGCAAACCTACTGAACACCTGCTTGCAGTTTAATATGTTTATTAAGCATTATTATCTGATCCCGGCTTTTAGGCCAGATGATTTTTTTAATGTGTTTTCAGGACAAAGGAGCATTGCTTAATGTTGATTCTGCAGTGCAGCAGAATCATGCGGCTGACAGACACGCATCTTTTTCTGTGTATTTCTCACTTGCAATCAACTAAGGGTAGTATTCAGAAAGGGACTTTTTTATCTTGCAGCTGCCACACTAGATTCTAAGGAAAAGAGAAGGAGCCATTCCAAACTTCTGGAGAGGCAGAAAAAGTACTGTGAAACACATAAAAAAGGGACATAAGGTAGCACAAGTGTGAATTCTCTTTTCTGCATTTCCTAGTTTAGTTACATGAATTTATACCATTAAAACTAGTATTTTAATGTAGTTTGTACAGACAGATCTCAATAAATGAAAATGTAAATAGAGGTCTGATTTTACTAGCAAGAACTGGGCATTTAAGTATTACAGTGTGAAATAAAAGTCATAATAGTAAATATTAATTTGGAAGAGAACAAGTGAAAAATATGTAGTTACAAAGTAAATATGAAAATGCATAAAATAAATATTAACAGCTGTCTGGTATTCACTCAGTACTGTAACCATGGAAATTTCTTCATTGTAACACGGGTCAATCCTTCATTAATACTGAAAAATCTGCAAGAGAATGCTTGTATAAAGCTTCACTTAGCATTTAAATCAAATGGACAAAATCATGCATGTTTTTTTCTTTTCTACAAATTCTGTTTAGCGGTCATTTTTAACATCAACAGTCACAATAAATTTATAAGGAACCATCAGGTAATAGTAACATAGCATTACAAAATGTTCCAGAATATGTTTGGTTTACTCATTTTCTAAATGGCCTATCTCCACAATAAAATACGCCTCACTGTTAAATTTTCATTTCTAAAACAGCACCTTGGAAATTGAGGGTCTTGACGGCAGGACTGGGAAGGAAGAAGTACTGTAAATTAGAAAACTATTTAAAGCTAGTGGCTTGCTTTGAAAATGTAGCACAGGCCTTTTAGCAGGGAGTTTAATCACTGAGAGGAAAAAATAAAAAAAATCTTCAAAGGACAGCTACTTATTTGTTGTGCTCAGCCCTCCCACTGTATGGGTGCATGAGAGTAGTTCATTCTTTCTCCCAGTGAAAACCGATCCCCTCACCTGGTGCTACAACCTGACTGCAGCAGTACAATGTAGTCAGACCCCGACATGAGCAGCGGCTTAGAGCTGATGACCACAGGATACAGAGACCCGGTACAGGATTTCATTCGGAAACTTTTAGAGCGGTAACACTCACCCTTATTAAGGAAATAAGAGAGCAAATATTAAACTTTTTGTGTGAGAAAAGGCATATTGTTCTATATGTCAAGCTGTATTCACGGGTTACAAGATACCTCAGTCAATATATTCAACATTTACCTCTTTCTTCTCTCAATTTAGCCGTTAATAAAAAACAAGAATAAGTCCTCTAAGTTTCTTTTCTGCTCTGCCAGCCAAGAAAATCAGCATACTATGTTTCCCATTAGTACTTCTACAGGAAGTGTTACCTTATATTGAATTCTAAATTTCACTTGTACTACAGGAAGTTTTAGCAGTAATTCTTCTTTGCACTTGTTAAAATACAGTTCCTTTTGCACCTGTAACCTATTGCTTTTCTGTGCACTTGTTGGGATAGAATTTCTTTTGCACCTGTATCCTCATGCTTTTATGCTCTCAAAACATAAGGGCTGAAAAACCTTCTAGGTTTTTGCTTAGATTGGGGTGCTTTTTCTTCTGTATAACAGCAGATCATAGAGCTTAGTCTTAAACATATCTTCATCCTATTTTTTCTTTATCCTTTTTTTTAAATCTTTATTCTAGAATACTGTCCAGTCTTCAGAGACTGTATGTTTTGCCCTTCTCATAGAGCTTTTGTATAGAAAAGGCACTTGCTACTCAACTAAGTTACAGCAGAAGTAAAACTGAATTCCTACAAAAGTAGTTTTGTAGTTCTTGAAATGACTTGAACATAACAGAAAGCCAGAAATTGTGTCTCTGTATGCCTACCCATTAAACTACTATCCTCAAACTTCTAGGTGGAATGCAGTAGTACTAAATTAGTATTAAAATCCTAACGGGCCTCATTATAGTCATGCTCAACCCTCACATATATTTATTAGGAAAAATGGTGGTTTTAAACATACTGAGATTACCCTCTCAAGCAGCATGAAATCCATCAGAAAATATTCAAGTCACTGCATCCCTTGTAGGTGACAAACTAAATGAAAATAACTTTTCACCTGCATTGCAGATGGCTCAAAACACGTGATTTTTACTCCTTCCTTCTGGTTCCTTGCACTAGCCATATAACGAACTCTCACGATCCAGCCATTGATGTACAAATGCAAAGCAAAAAGTGTGCTTTTTACATTTGATTTTCTGCCCGTCTGCTAGCCTTTGACTTTGAAGGAATTCAAGGAGGAATATATGGCTATTGACACTCTATAGTATCCATACGTGATGAAGGGTCATGTTTTTTGGGGGTGAGACAAGACGACAATTTTCTCCTAGACTTTTCCTTCTGACCATAAAAGCAAGTGCTTCACTTGGAAGCCAATACTCTGTGCCTGCATTTCTGCCTTGAACTTCTAAATCAATTGCTAGTACCAAAGCTTTTACTGAATTGTACAGACATCTCTTACACTTAGAGCATTTTATTGATTTTTTTTTTTCATCTATCCATTCTGTGATTTATTATAAGACATTTTATGGACTGTTTGCTCCTACAGTTTCCTTGCCCTACACCATGACATTTTTCTCCTTTTGCCTTCTTGTTCCTACAATTCTGCCTCACCTATTCTACCTTTGGAAGGTCCATTTTTTTTGTGAACTTTCAGAACTTAAGTGGTTTCAGAGGTTATCATTGGATAAGTTTCCTATGCGAAGAAAAAGTATGAACTCAGTCTATATTCTTAAAGCCCTGCTGATTAACCAGAACAGTAACAGGAATTGTAGAACCATCCTCCAGTCAAAATTTCAAATTGAGATATTGATCAATTTAGTCTTCATACCAGCAAATATGGTTTCCTCTTTCCTTCCCTGACAGCATGGCACTCCATCAGTGTTCCCTCTGACTCGGTTGTCCAATTACAATACTAGATCAAAATATATCAAAAATTTACCCTATAGGATATGTAAGTGGTAATGGGCTGTGAAGGATGATGGTAAAGAACACCTGCTTATAAAGCTGAATGAAGCGTGTAAGAGTTTTGTTCCATGCTTATTTTTTTCAGGACCCCACAGAAAAATTATCCAGGCAAACAGCATGAGCTGAATTTCACACTATACATACATTAGTGAGATGGCTGTGCTGAATACATTGTGAAAATTATCTATACTTTCCAATCTAACAGTGAGGTCCAGATGCCCAAGAAGCTTCATTATAGCAGTCAAATCACAGGCAGTGGCGACACTAGACCATCTCCAAAATAGTTAACACACTACCACAGCCTAAAAAAAATGCTTACCTCTATCAGCACAGAAATAAAGTGTCATGCCTAGAGAGAAAATGTGAGATGAATAATAAACTTGAGTGCCCGTCCCACAACTGGTAAGTCTTCTGGGTGAATTAGATCTGTGATCATTATTAAAACAAAAGACCAAACAAACAAAAAAAACCCCAAAATAACAGTAAAATATAGGACATTCCTAAATGCCTGAAGTGTGCAATACTTGTCATCCTGTTATAGATGCAGAGTTGCAAAGATTTTTTCATCGGTGAGGAAATTGGTTTCAGTAATTCCCAGACGTTCCCTTTCCCACCCTCCCACATCTGGCCATTTGTTTTTGCCTCTCTACCACCCCCTGCATTTTTGTAAGCTTTTAAAACCAGATCAAATCCTCAAACTGAGAGGTATTATATACCACTACTGGGAATTGAGTAGTCAAGAAAAACTATAGCTGGAGTGCTGCTGCCAAGTGCTTTGCATCATTAAACTGTAGTCTTAGGAAAACATTTTGAGAGCCATTGTACTCCCTAAGAAAGTACGCATAGTTAAGTGAAACTAAACTCAATAAATGATTTAGAAGAGAGAGTAGGAAGGTTTACTTAGCAACTTCTAGGAGAACAGTTTATCCAGATCTATTTCATGGGTTTTGTTTGCACATTTGAAGATCCATGCTGGAATGAACAGTCTTCTCATTTTATTTTCTTAATGCTGTAATAGCAAAAGGCAACAATCAAACATTGAAGCTACCTAACATTTTTAATCAGGACAACTGAGGGTGTTGAAATGGTCTTCCATCAAATAGATGATTCAGATTAAATTAATGTTCTGGACCAGCTACTTCCTTGTAATTTGCAGACAACTTTCAAGGTGAAGAGTAACATACCTGGATAAATTAAATGACATTATGTGGTGCATCTGTTCTCTTAGGTGCCTCTTCACCTTTTTATCTTTCTCTTCCTTCATGAAGTTCAAATGCTTGCATGCTTATATACAGTGCATTCTTGCTATCAAACACATCATTATATGTATTGTTTCCTTAATAAAAGGTAACTTCAAGGCTCCGCTGTAATTTAATACTCACATGAGAATTCAACTTCAGTTCAATAGTTTGTGTATGTACCACATTCCGAGTCGAATGAGTTTTAACCTTCAGTTGTTCCTCAGATCTGCAATAAGTTATTCATACCAAGTGCTTTAAGTCCTTTGCTGATATTTTTCTATTGTACTAAACTTAAAATAACTAAAAGAAAGCTAGATGAAAGCAAAAGAACTGTAGCAGTATTTGAAGGCTTTTTTCTTACCTACGCGAGTTAGACAATGTATTTACTTATTCATTCAGTGTAAGAGAGGATATGCAATGCTTTACCCCAAAAACAACATTGAGAAAGGATTAAGAATCTCTACTCATTCATTCCTTCTATTCCTGACGGTGGAAGATAAACAGGAGATCACTAATAACTTTATTCTTACTTAGTTCATGAACAAAAAGCACGAAGTATATTGCACAATCATTCCTCAAAATTAAGCATATGCATACACAGTATCTAACATACTTCAGCTCAAAAGTTAAAGAGAGAGAAGCCAGCCCTACTTAGGTAAGAAACGAAGAAAATTCCAATTAGATCTTTTGTGAACAGATAACATTTGGGCTAACTTAGCTATTGCTTTCTGTAATGGGTAAAAAGTTACAAATATTTGCTATAATACAGGAAAATTAATAGGATTTTCTAAAAGTGAGAATTTAGCTGGGAATTTTCATTCTAAAATTTGTATATACCCGGTCCAGGAACATAAAAAGCTACCACTTGTCTGTGCAGTAAAGAGTTACCTGTAAATTAAAACAGAAACAACTAATCACTAAGTAGCAAATACTCAGCAAGCAACAAGAAAATGAATTTCAAAATGTCCAACCAGATTTTAAAATTCAGCTTTCATGTAAGACTGCAAAACCTGAATGTTCAAAAAACACTCAAATAACTTACAAAGCATTCTTTTCTACTTAAAAGAAAGCAAAGTCCGTTTCTGAAAATGTGGAAAGAATTCACATTATACAAGAGACCAGGAATACAGATAACAAAAGAATTGCTGTGCTTGTACACTTTGTTTACAGAATCTTCAAATTCACAAATTCCTTTCATAGACTGTTAACTAAATTTATCAGATCAAGCACCACATTTTAAAATACTTCCTAACATTTCTGCAGGGATTCTTAAAACTTCCATTTGCAAGAATTAATTATCCCTAACAGCCTCATTGTTCAGATGCTTTGCTAATTATGTTGTTCATTTTGCAACAGTCTCAGTTCACCTCCTGATCGCTATCTTCTCTTTAACAGATCAATAATTCCTGAATCAGAGAAGCTCTGTGAAAAGATCACAGAAAACATCTCAGCTCTACAAACACTGAACATGAGCGGTCTCAGTTAAGGTCAATAGTGAGTCAGGGAAGGCAAGCTCTTATTTCAGCTCTTTGCACAATACCTACTCTGTAGGTAAACAGGAGTCTTCAGTTTAACAACACTAACAGATCTGAACCTTTTCAAGCACACATATTTAATTAATTGTTTAAATCAAAGATATTTCCTATGAATAGCTTTTGCAAAGAAAGTACATGAAGATTTCTTTTGTTTCTTATTTGAATCATGAGCATTAAAGTGAAGGCTGAGGTAATCATTTCACTCAAAGGAAATAAAACAAAGAAACTTCTATTTCATTGCTAAGAAAGAAGAGCTCAGAGGCTCCCACGAGCTGTTAACTTCAAAATATTCAACCAAACTCAAAATAATCACTGCAGTCACTAAAGACTATGATGTGGTTGGCCCTTATGTGATACATTTTCTGAGGCTGGGAAAATAGTTTCTACTCACTATGGCATGACTCACATGAAATTCAGATGTAAATGAAGGTCCAGCTTTCTGCCCCCCAAAAATAAAAAAATCATTTGGTTCTTGTATATTTTAGTCTGAATTTACTCAAAACTCAATGCACAGTCATAAATAATAAAACTCTAGCGTTTCTTGCCCCTAGAACCTCAGTCACCTATAAAACAGACAATAGGTTGTTTAGGAGAAAATAGTGATTTTTTTTTCCTGATGAAAAAATTTAGCAGCTGAAAAGATAACATCTCTAAGTAGATGATACGGCACACGGTATCTACATATGAGGTTACACGGCAAATGAAGAGACAGTGCTATTTTTATTCTAATTCTAGACTGCACAGATTAAGTCAAATTCTCCATTACTTAAGCACCTACAATTCAAACCAAACGTAAGGAAAAGTGATAATTAAACAAACTGAAAAAACATAGTCTTACGTACTTTCGAGGTTCATCATTACACTAAACTGATCCAAGTCAACTGAGTTAAACTGGCTAGAACACTGTATGAACTTGGCTATCTGCAGAAGATCTATTTTTACTAATCCTTAACCCATTTTTTCCCACTATTTCAAAGGGCATTTGGTAAGGTCAGTAGTTACCCAACAGGTTTAGAACTGCTTAAAAACCGTGCAGGTCAGAGCAAGTCTAGCTTGTCCTCTAATTAAGTTCTACTAGCTAGTTTCTACCCTTAGGATGGCCTGACCTTTTTAAAGGTTTACTGATAAAATACATAATTATTCATCCACAGCCTACATTCCATTCTTTTTTGCCTTTCCTGTTTTCACAACGTGAAACTAGAGGAAGCATCTGCAAGGCTTTTACATTGACAAATGCCAAACAATATGTAAAGAATGCACAAGGTAAGTGAAAATTCAACGTATTTCTCATATTCACCGTTTTCGTGCAAAATACTCAGACAGTCTTCTAAAAGCAAGAGTATAATCAAGTTATTAAGCCTTTGTTTTTTCAACTCTTATATACTGCTAGAAGGGCTGTAAATTTGATTTCGGCAAATAAGGCCCACATACTAAAATTGTATTTTTTTCTTCAATCTACCTTATAAGATAAATTCTACATTTAATTACACCATAACAGGTGCCATATCGGACAGGTACTTCCATTCTGTAGTCAGTGGGATTTTTTTTAGTAGAAACATTATGCCACACGTGATTTTGTCTAAGAAAGCACAAGATTTGTAAGTATCACACATTTCAACTAATTACCCTAATAAATGACTACTATTAAAAACAAATTTCAATTTTAAAAGCCATGTTATCCAATAAGCATACCCCAAAAGATACACTGCATATATTCACAGCAGCCTTGTAAAGAGCAGACCTAAGGCAATCAATATAATTTAGTAGTTCTGAGTCTGTCCCTGTGAATAGAAAGCAAAACTAATTGTTTCAAGATTATGTCTGCAGAAACATGACTTCACATCTAGTTACGCAGAAATCAGCTACGGAGCTGAAACACTATTTTACCATTTTTATCTAGTTTGTCTTCTAAGTACGGTTATTATTTTCAATTACGAGTTGTGTTACCCGGTATTACAGGGTCCCTGTGGGTCCTGAAACCTCTCAGAGCTTTGTATTTGGCTCCTGTTCCACCAAAACCACTGCCCCGTGTTACAAACAGGGAGAATTTCCCAAGGCCTGTCCTCAAGAGCATCTGGTTTGCAAAACGTAACCAGAAAAACTATTCTCACGCAACCCTTTTCCCCGTGTTCCTTAATTATTTTGACAAGACACACCAGGCCTGCGCCGCTCACTATGTCCAACCGCGCTCTGTGCCCCTCGAGACACTGATTTGTAACGAGAACCAGTGCTACACCGGCGCCCTCCGCGGAGACCGGCCGCTCAGATTTGCTTT
>NW_009710649.1:0-5930 GCF_000703405.1 Apaloderma vittatum | reverse complement strand
ATAAAATATATTTTATATATATAATACAATATGTAATATATATTCTATACAACATAAACATGCAACATAATATTGCATTTTCTGACATAGTATAATATTGTAATACTATAGTATACAGTTTATGTTATATTATTTTACTTTACATTGCATTACATTGCAATATATTACGTTCTACTGGCTCCATGGCTTTAGCTATATTTCTTAGCCTAAGAGTGATTTAGATTAACATCTTTTACCTTGCTGGAAAATATCCTGTACAGGCAGTAATGGTTAATGTAGCACGTCCAACCTATGTACCACTAAAAAGAAAACAAAGCAGCAAGACAATGGAGATTTATTCCTGTTTGGATGAATTACTGACATGGGCAAAATTATTTAAGGGGACACATTCAGGCTCCTCAGCCAAAGTGGATTTCCTGAAAAGATTGATCATCCTGTAATATCCCATCCCTCCTGAGTGCCGAGGGTTGCAGTACATGCTGCTGTTTCCACGGCAGAGGCACAGCCCCACAGTCTGCTGCTCAGCTCTCCCATCTGCATCGCAGGAGCGTTCATGCTGCCACATATTTTCATTCATTAAAAGATGATACTGAATTGAAACACAGATCACATGGTGGCTTCATGCACAAGTGTGATGTTCACGTGCAGTTTGCTACTAGAGTCATCTTTGCTACAAAGCTGAAAAATCTCAAATGTGCTTAAAGTTATTCAAGGCAATAATGGCCTAGGACTCTGTAGATGTGGAGTGGTTTTCTTGCTGAGTGAGTGATGCTTCTTCACACTGATCTAAAGAGACTCTCTTCTGCTGATGCTTGGGCAGAGTCCTAGCAAGAACTTCATTTATCACTCGCTGGTGAGCAAAACCGCTGCCCCAGTTCCTAGAGTGAGTATAAACACATCATTTTGTTCTGTGTTTGCAACTCCAACACATTGCCATGAAGAAGGCTCCCAGCATTAAGGGAATACAGCTAAAGCATGCTCCTTTTCTAGAATTCCTTAGTATAAGGAATCTAAAATTATATATCCTCTACCAGAGTAATACGAAGTTATCAGAAAAAAAGAAGAATGCAACTCTATTAATAACAGCAGAAGGATACTATGTTAGTCATCTGAATGAATCCATAGAACACTTCAACAAGGAAAAAAAAGGTTTTCTTGGTGTTCAGTCAAATATCTTTCTTCAGCCCATACTACTGGGCACAATTGCTTCAGCATCCTCTAACCATCTACAGCATATGGGCTTCCAACTCCATGGTTTTGTACTCCATAAATAACTTGCTTTAGATTTGCTGACTTTGCTGACAGCTGCTGTTTACACAATACTTGGAAAACAAGATAATTTATTTTGAAAGTGAAACAAAGATTTTGAAGACTAGTTCTGTCAATTTTTAAAATAAAAAATTAACAAAGCAAAAAATCAAACCCCTACTATTTATATTTTGGTTTTTTTTCTTCTTAATGGGAAAGAGAGAGAGCAAAGAGTGTGAAGGGAATCAGTCAAGAGGAAATGCTGAAGCTGTTTCCTGATCTTGGTGAGAATGAGGGACCTAATGACAGGGAACCTGTGGTCAGAGGAAGGGACACCCACTTGTTATCAATTTAATTTGTGATATTCTAAGTCAGTAAATCACTCCAAAAGCTTTGAAGAAGCAGATCTGCTAGGAATCCACATAATCTCATTGTAGTAAACTACTGGGCAAGTACTTTGGAGGGTAGAAAGCACTGTATACGTTTTATTTAATTGAAGATTTTTATGGGTTCATTAGCTGAATTATAATTGGATTTTTAATATATGCTCAGAAAATATTCTATGACATGTTAGTATTGCTTCTGGAAAACATTAAGATCTTGCTACTTAATACATTAGAATACAAGGACTAGTAGAGCTGAGGATAAAAGAGAATCAGTAAGTACTTTACTTTTAAAAAACCCTCTCGGGGAGAGCTCTTATAGGGACTCTGAACTCCGTGAGGCAAAACAGTGAGGCCATAGATTAGAAACAGTGGGAAAAACAGGTTGGAGGTAGATATTCAGATTTGAATACACTAAGTGATCAACATGGGAGAATTGTAAGGATACATACAAAGACCACTGTAGGAATTCTTCCACCTCCATTATTGATGGGAGAACCCTACTGTCCTTTGGAGTGACACATGAGGCTTTGCATTCCTTAGGAGAACAGAAGGACATAACTGTACATTTGATTCATAAACTCTTTTTGTGAGTCTTACCAAGATCTTCTCCTCAATATCTTGTCACAAGAACTCCCAACGTTAATTTTCAGTTGTGTGAGAAATATTTTTGCCAACTGCAGATGCACAGCATTCCACTCTCACTGGAGATCCACATTTGTTGTGTGAGGATTAGTGATAAGCAAATATGCCCAGTTAGTGTTTTTCTTCCCTGTGTCATTCATTTCCTTATTAAATCTTCACCAGGATGCTTTTTCTTATAATTTGAGAGTAACCACATGCAGCCTGATCAGGTTCCCTTCAGACAGATATTTATGATGGCTTTTGAGGCTGCCTCTCTGTGTGATGCCTGTATTTGCTAGGCAGTGGACTGCACAAAGAACAGTGACCACCGTTCAGTCACACGTACAGTGTCACCCAGGACTTGTCTGGTCAGAGTGACATTATTGCTATTGAATGCTTAGGCAGTTGTCCCAGCTGAGAGTAAACTAGTCAGTCATTTGATGGTATGCTGAAGTTTTCAGATTTATTGCTTGCTATTGTATTGTTCAAATACTCCCATGTATTGCTTCTCTTTTTTAGAGCATAACAGGGCAGAGCTCCTGAATGAGACGGGAAAAGGCAGCAAGTGGTCTTTCTTGCTGCAGACTATTGAAACCCCTGTATGTCCTCTCCTCACCTCACCTCCACTACTGAAGTGGAGGAGAAGTTCAAACCAGTTCTCGCTCCCTGCGTGCAGCTGCATTTGCTTTTTTACCTTTCCTAAAATCATGCCTTTAATTGCAAACAAGACACCGTTAAGGAGAAAATAAACAATATTATGAAATGGAGAGTGGGCAAGCAGAGATTTGCAGGGGATACTATTTTGCTGAGGTAAGGCCAAGTGGAGTTGCGCATGGGTTGTATTAATGCACTTACGAACTGATTGCTCAAAGTGAGCTCTCCTGTGCCATTATGAAATGCTTTGGGCAGCTTTTTGGAACTCAGCAGCTTGATTAGCCTTTCACTTTTATATCTGGAACTAACCACAAAGAAGTCACATATGGGACTGCTCTTTTTGTTTCAGCCCTTGAGTGTGTGAGTCTTCTTTCTGACATCCAAAGCCCTTTCTGAAATCAGGGAGAGATAATATGAAAAGTCAGCAAGCATAAGAAGTCATCTATGCTTATTAACCTGGATAGTCGCCCATCTGTACCCAGTGTCCATAGTAACTCACCTTGAGTTTTAAACCTTAAAAGCATCCTTTATTTCTTTTGCACAAGCAAAGATATGCTGTGGATAGTATCTAAATTAGTATTCCATTAGCATTTACCTTTGTCCTGTAGTTTGGTGCCAGAATAGGTCAATTTTGTTGCTGTCCCCCTATTACTAGCAGGCTACAAGGAGGACCAAGGGGGTTCAGTAACAGCTGAAATGAGAGGATCGGAAACTGCTTTTGATGCTTATAGTCAAAACTGTCTCAGGGAGAGAAAGCTACTGCATATTTTCAATTAATGGGCAAAGGAAAGAAATGAAAGATAAAGGAGGCGGTGGTAATGGAGAAAGAGTGAAGTATAAAGTGAGACTGATTGCCTCCCTCAGAGAATGGATTAATTATTTTCTGACAAAAATTTTTGGCTCAAGTCTTTTTTGGGGGCAAGAATTCAAGAGATACTTTAAAATGAGTTGGTATAAATGGGAATTTGGGATGATTTTTCTCTCAGCATCTTAAATAGTTTATATAAATCTGCCACTTTTCAAATGATATATTAAAAGACTGTTGTGGTTCCTTAATATCAATATTCCTCTGAGATTTTACAAATACATCAGTAGCATTAGATGGATGAAATCCAGTCTGCCAAAATTCGGATGTTCAACACAGGCAATGCTTCACTGAACATTGGAGTATGCAGCCTGGAAACTAGGGTAAAAAATCAAGTCTGCCTTAATGTCACTATTGTGCTTGTCCTGGAGCCTATGATGAGCAGCTTGAGGGGCAAACGCACTCTGCTTGTGATTGTGTTTCCTGGTTTTCACTATGGAGGCACCAGAGAAATGCCTAATGGAGGCACCAGAGGCATTTCCCACCTGTGCTCCATTCTGCCACCCCATCCATTGGTGCTCAAGGGCATGATGAGCACCCCTGTCCCCCACTCGCAATGTCCCCTGGTCCCTGGCAGAGCAGAGGTGCAGCATATTCAGTTTTGGGTGCCTCATTACAAGAAAGACATTGGAGGTGCTGCAGCATGTCAACAGCAGGGCATCAAAGCTGATGAAGGGTCTAGAGAACAAGCCTTATGAGAAGCACCTGAGGGAACTGGTCTTGTTTAGCCTGGGGAAAAGGAGGCTGAAGGGAGACCTTATCGCTCTCTACAACTACCTGAAAGGAGATTGTAGTGAGGTGAGGTCTATCCCTTCTCCCAAGTAACAAACAATAGGGCAAGAGGCAATAGCTTGTGTTTGCAGCAGGGGAAATTTAGATTGGATATTAGGATAGGATATTAGGTGGCTGAGTCACCATCCCTGGAGGTATTTCCAAGACATGTCGATGTTGTGCTTAGGTTCATGGTTTAGTGGTGGCCCTGGCAGTATTAGGTTAACAGTTAGACTCCATGTTCTTAAAGGTCCTTTCTAACCTAAACAATTCTGATTCTCTGTGCTAGTGCCTGCTCTTTGCACCATGGTTTCTAAAGATGTGGCAACTTCCTGGTAGGTGGAGCTACCCTGTGGGGCGAAACCTTTAACATCCCAGGAGAGCATCTTAAGCGAGATGTGCACCTCTCACCCAAACCATAGCAGAATGGAAACATTGCACAAGCATGAATGCAAGGGTTGGGGCAAGGGGCAAAAAGGGGCCTGGCTTGAAAACACAGGATATCCCATTTCCCAGATAATTGCTGTACCTCCTAGGATTTTTATTTTTTTTTGCAGGATTCCTACCACTCCCTCATTTAGTTGCTGAGACCCATCTGCCTTAATATGGAGCGTGACAAAGCAATAAGTACCCACATTTGTGAAACAAAAACTTCTGAGCAAATACGAGTGCCTTCACTTAAATCTCCCTAAGAAATTTTAAGCCAAATGAGAAAACATCTTACGCTTTTGGTGCCAAAAGCTAGACTGTGCCAAGGACTTAATCACATTATTTTAGACAAATGAAGACACGAGTGGAGTTCAGGCTAAGGGAAGATTGGGTTAGACAGTATGGCTGAGATAAATGTATTCAAGCTGAATCATTCTGGTGAAATTTGACTTAAAATATTTATGGGGCAAATCAAAGTAATAACTTAGACATGGTGGGGTTTTTCAGAGAATGTGGAAAAGACAAGAGAGGTCCCTGAAAAACAGCAAAGGTCAAAGACCATATTAATTTTTAAATGGTGGAATACAGAACAACACCAGTTTATAGACTTGACAGCCTAACTTGAAACCTCAGAAAAAAAACTAAATACCCACAAAATAATGTCATAATAAAGAACTACCAACAGGGATTCAAGCCAATCCTCTTTTTTTCTTTGGTTAAGGGGAAAGCAATAGGTGTAAAATATCCTGACTCCACTAGAGCCTCTGAGACCACTTCCGTGTTATGTTCTCGTATGCAAACTGAGGAAATATGGCCAGGATGGGAAACTCATATGAAATGTGCCCACTAAGATGAAGCATCAGCAATTGTTTCTATTCCAATGTGAGAGGATTTTTATCAGCAGCTTGGAGAACACTGTCATTTTCAAAAACAAAAGAAAATAAAAGAGAAGAGAA
>NW_009710648.1:52759-52984 GCF_000703405.1 Apaloderma vittatum | reverse complement strand
AACATTAACCGGCAGAAGCGGCCTCGCGGTGTATCACACTACGTATAAAAATGATTCATTTCCCAGGTTGTAGTAAAACGTCCTGTAAAGTCTACCTATAAATCCTGGTATGCACTTAGTGCTCTCGGCTTCACGTCTTACCGTTGATACGGAGGACTTGCCATCCTCTCCTCTTTCCCCCCTTTGCCCTACCCCCGAAATCCCGCCGGCCGTCTGCGGGCCTAC
>NW_009710648.1:46377-52657 GCF_000703405.1 Apaloderma vittatum | reverse complement strand
CCGCGGGGTACCATGAGGTGCTGGCGGCCGGAGCCGTCGCGAAAGCTGGGGTCGCCCCGTTCCCTCCAAACTGCGGGTAGGGAGAGAAAAACAATTGGAACAAACACGGCCCTTATCCCTCCAGGGAGGCAGAAGCCCCCTCCTCCCGCGGCCAGCTAAGGTGGGGCAGCTCGCAGATGTCCCTGCTGCTCCCGCCCTCCGAAGGGGACTGTGTGATAAGAAGAGATACTCATATATGGCAGGAAGGTCCTATAAAACTCAGCAAGATTCCCCCCCTGCCCCCTCTGCAAACTCGTTACGTATTTTTCTCCCGATTAAAGGGAAAAAAATGAAAAATATTTTATCTGAAGGGGAGCGCAGTGCTGCACAGCCTTGGTGGAGAGGCACGGGCAAGGATCGATGAGCGTGCAGCGATCAATGCAACCCACAGTTTAAATCCACGACTCAGCTTTATGCAATCGGAAAGAAATTCGAGGAGCAAGCCCCTGGCCTGCTGTGTGCATGTGTGTGTGTGTGTGTGTAGAAATGGCAGCACTCGGGAAAACACGAGGGTGGAGCTGGGCTCATCACTTGATGTGTATATTTAGTGTGGTGGTAGATTCACTGGCTCACAGGGGACTACTTCCATGCTTAAAGTTATTCACATGCTTGAGTGATTTGCTGGATTGTGGCCATATGTAAAGCAATAAATATAAGTGGCTACTTCTGTGCAAATAAGAGATCCAGAGGTCTCACAAGTAATTTTCCAGCAGATCCAGACCTTGTGCTGTTAAAAGCGAAAGAGAACTTCTTTTCTCTCATTCAATAATACAAAACAACCAAACCAAATTACCAACAATTAAGGTCACCAGGACAATACAAATATAAACGAGCATAAAGCTTTTCCTTTATGAAAATCCTTGCCAGGCACTTTCAAGGCTCCTAGAGAGGAGTGGGAATATACAAGCTCTGTACTGATGCAGTTGTTTTCAACCTTTTGAGTCACAAATTCTCACACATGCTTTGGTGGATGCAGAGCTGAAGAGTGAAGTGATTTCTTGCCAGGCTGGAGGACAGCGTGTCGGTGTGAGAGTGGGTCCCAGCCCGTTTGGTGCTCCTTTGAAGTCAGCAGAGCCTGAGCTGGCAGAGCTCAGTGCGAGGGGAGTTCCCAAGCAAGCAGAAACTCTCCCTATGAGGTTCGGGGCGGTTGAATTCCCATGATTTCTCCAGGGAAGGTCATGCGTGCTTCCCACTCCTCAGACAGGATGGGAAGAGCAGTGGAGACAGAGGTGGCTCTTCTGCCCTTTCTCCTCTATCTGTGGAGCCAAAGTCTCTGGCAATTCTCATTTTTCGTGCAAAGTAAAACAGAGTTTGATTAAAATAATAATATCCAGCTTTTGGCAATGCTTCCTATAAATTCATGGCTTTAGCCTGGACTGTCTCATGGCCAGACTGTAAATTTTCGCGTTCTAACTCCCTGTGACAAATCTCTAGCCCCAGTCATTGTTATTTCCTTCAGCTTTCACATCCTGCTGGCAAAACCCTCCAACTCTGGTATTCTTCCCCCAAAACAGAAATTCCTACCACAAGGACCATTGCCCTGAGAACATTTTTTAATAAACATGTTTGGAAAATGAAAACAAGACATATAAAATATATGAATACGAATAACATCAAATGAAGGCTTGGAAGCGGTTTCAAGTAGTATTACAAATAGGAAATAGTTTTCCAGAGATAAAAATACTCCATGTGTTTTGTTAACACCAACATGCAGTCAGGCTTTATTCTCATGGTTTATTTGGATGTTAAGGGACACCTTTGTCCTACTTGATGTACTTATAACTGCTGGCTGAGCCACGAGGTCAGAGACTTTTGCTTGTAATCAGTGGGTGACGGGCAACATCTCTGGCAAATAGTGTCAGTGTGACATGATCAGGGCGACGGCCATTTTCGCATGTCAACAGCTATTGCTCAGCAAGTCTGAGCGAAGGACACAGGGAGGGATGTTTCATAGCACAGTTAATTTTTTTTTAAAAGTCCTAGTCCATGCACCTGAGATGCTGTTCAAAGCTTCAGCCTCCAGTACAGAGCAGGGAAAATGGCTCCCACTGACAGGGGTAGGTTGGTTGGTTTTGAGTTTGGAGGTTTTTTTTGCAGCTGAAAGGGATATTAATTACCCCAAGAAGCAGCCTCATTGCCCTCAGCATCTTATAGGGTGTTTCCTTTCAATTGTCTAGGGTGCAGGAATGTCTCATTTTTCTGTCTTCCTTAACAAAAAGGCTTCTGAAACTGGAGCGCGGCTCTAACAATTCTCTCTGTGACAATGGAGTACTTAATTCTTTCGATGGCCAGGCACTGCCATCTGAGATCACTCAAATCCCCTCTGGTAGAGCTGGCAATTCTGGGGACATAAATAACACAGTTTGGGAACCCAAGCGAGCATTGTTTACATGGAAATATCACAAGCCTAGACTGGTCAGTGTAGTGTTTTCCTCCTTGTGTCCAAAGGAGCAGAAGCTGTGATGGGCTCATTGGTCCAGTGGCGCGTGTATGCATATGCTTAAGTCCCATCTGATTCCAAGGTAAAACCAGCCCATGCTCATCTTGGACTGAAAGACAGCAAGAACATAGAGTGTGTGCCCGCAGGCCATGCTGAATCAGGACCAGGCTCCGTGGCTGGAGAGAAAGGACTTCACTTCTTACAGCCTTAGACACTTTTGCACGGCTAGGCAAGGAGAATAACATGACATGTTCTACTGTGCCTGGAAAAGAAAAATTCTCAGTCAGAAAATACTTAATCTCCTGCCACAGAAATCGAACAGCTGTTTGGGACCAGGGTATGCCTGATGTTCAGGGAAATGGATGAATTAAAATTGGAGGAAACCCTCCAAAGGAACTCTGTGAAGGTATTTCATGGGGTAAGGAAAACCTACAGCCCAGGCTGCAAAGACTGTGCTGACCTTGTCTGGAGGCTGTGGGCACGAGCACACACCAACACATCCTGGTGTTAGAAACACATTGTACTAGAAATCACACAGCAATTCCCTTGCTTTTCTGTTCTGCCCAGAGAAATAAAACCAAAGGAGGAGTAAGAAGTGGCTTGAGAAGAAGAAAAGAGATCTTATTTCTCGTTTCTGTGAGATGTCTTGTACAGATTGTCAAAAGAAGAAACCTTGAGTGAATACAATGCCACCAAAGTCAATGTGCAGTCATATTAAGAAAAGTCTATGTGCTCTCTGGATCGGCTCAGGGGAGGTATGTTATAGGAGTGATAATTCTGCATCTCATTCTTCGGTGATCATATCCAAGAAACTACGTTCTACTGATTTATTTTAATGGCACACTTTCACTCTCTTAAACGAAACTTAGCTGAAAAAAGCTTGCAGAGGGAAAAAGAGACACCTAAGTTGATAATGTAGTTTCTATAATGGTAATGGCAATTATCCTAATTTATTCTTTGTTATTCCTCATGGCATCTGATTTATTTCACTGCAAAATTTGTTTTCCACATATATGCAAGCAGAGCACATGGAGCATTGTGGGCAGAATGGCCACCCTGACTATCCCAGAGGATTACGAATGCCAGGCTCTTACAAAGAGAATAGCAGAACCTAGCACAGGCCTTAGGAAGAAATCCACTGGTCCCTTCCTGCCACTGTTGTCAGGGATCTATGGGGTGCTTCTCTATGAGAAGGTACTTGCTCAAGGGGTTGTCCTCAGTGCAGTGAGGTCTCCCAGTGGTACAAAGAAAAGCCTCTCTCTGTGCATTAGGAGATGCCTGATTTGAGGCTGCAAGTATGGACTTGAGCCAAATGAGTGAAAAGTATAAAATCCTGTAAAGCAGTTATTGATATCCTGGCAAGAAATTCAAGACTGCATCTGACACTCATCTATTCATAATACTATAGTCCAACGCTGCTTAATTCTTAAGGGCATGACATGAGATATGTAATCCTGGCTCTGTGGCCTCTGTGATTAAAATGCTGTCATGCAATCTAGCTTAGTAACTGGTGCTGGACACACTTACAGTACCCCAAGGGGCTCTTGATGTTTTAGACTGTAGCCAAAAAAGCTCCTGCAAGAGTTACTGTATACTGGAGACACTAACCCGTCTTTCAGCTACTTCGTGCTCTCCCGCTTGGCCTGTTTATGGATGGAACTTCTCTGTCCTCTGAAAGTGAACTCAACTCTTGTCTCTCAACTTCCTCTGTAAGCAAACAGTAAAATCCCAAAAAAGGGTGCTGTGGGCTGAATCATGTTGGGGCTCTCACACCAAGGGTATATGATGGTTGCTGGGTACTATGCACATGAGTGCAGAGTGACTCTGGCCTTTAGCCCAGCAGGTCAGAGAGACATACCGTATCTCCTGGGTTCTTCTACATGTAGGGCCCTTGAATGTGATGTTCCTGGCCCACCCGGCAGCTCTTAAAGTTGAGCCCAGATGATTAGGAGTCAAATTGGCTATGTATCTGCTGATCTCAGCAAAACACAGGACACCAGTGCTAGTTCATGCTTCAGGCACGTGGACAAGGCCAAGCTGGACACGTAAGACTGTGTTTAAAGTGAATGATCTGGGATGCTTTCAGAACATCAGATGGAACTACATATCCTGGCCATCCGGTTTGGTATAATGCTTTAAGCAGTCGAAACTATGTTGAATAGCCATATATATTCAGCCACGGGAAGGAGAACAAGTATCCAAGCAAGCTCATCAGGTCCTTGGTGTGTGCCAGAGGATACAGGCACCTGGTAACCCCTGTGTACTTCATACACCATGCAGACTTGGTTCAGACATGCTTTGCCAGGTACCAGTTTCAGCTGCTCTTACCTGAACCAGAGCAACAATGTTTCCGCACAGTGTGAAGATAAAAGTGGTTAGCAGTTGTGAAATGCTCAGCTAACTTGGCGAGGAAAATAATTTCAGTGTATGGACAGCAAACTAAATCCCTAATTTCTACCTAGTAACAGGCAATTATTGGCCATAACAAACACAGTCATTTTTGCTGTTGTGTTTTTTTTATTTTTTTCCTTCATATGTAAGATTTGCAGGTCTAACTCCAGGTTTTTTCTTCAGGTGAAGAGCATAATCTTCATTAAAGTCTCTAAAGATGAAGTGACTTGTTGGTCTATAAACTGGAAATAGCCTACCTCCACTTAGTGCTACAGTTTCAATCAAAAAGGGAAGCATAGTTACAGGAGAAGCTGACTCAGAATGAAGCAGACACCTCACTGCAACATCATTAAGTAAAGACTTTAATAGGTTGGGACAGATTTATAATAATTAATACAACTTGCTCATTATCTGAGACAAGGCACCTACAGCATGTAGCATGTCTCTGTGTGAAACTGTAGACTTATTTGCACAAGTGTGGGATGATTACATTACATGTAAGTAGCGGGGTGAAGCAGGACATTTAGTCCAAATACATGTAAATAGAGTACCTAATAGTTTAGAGAAAGTCATGTCATGGGTGATTTATACCTCCCTACTTTGTCAGATCCTGTTGACCAGGTTAGACCTTTTCAGTTTGTCTCCCCAAGAAAAGGAGCACAACATTTCAGGGACTTGTCTCCAGAAAAAGTGCCACGGTGGTAGAGATGCCAACTTTTCATTTTCCCAGTGGGTGGTCTGCTGCAAAATCCCCAAAAGGCGAAGGATACAGAGTTAGCCAGGGCCTCCCTTAAGCTGAAGCGTTTAAGAGATTTTTATGTGTAATTTAAGATGTTTGCTGAGAAATAGAGACTTTGATTTAACTAGTTGCAGCTTACGATCTTTCCTTTAGAAAATCTTAAGGAATATTCAGCACATTCCGTATTTGACTGACCACAAAATCACAATTTTTTCCCTCAAATCTATTGCCCCACAGCAGTGTCCTTTGTTCTTCTCCTCCCTCATTTGGCCAGAACTTATTTGGAAGTTGCCAGAGAAGGTGCTCGACTGCTCTTATTTGCACTAAGCAATGTAAGCCTCTAAAATGATTGCCACTTGCTTCTTTTGGGGCAATTTGCAAAGCCAGGGTTTCATCTGGAAGGCTGGATGGACATTTCTGCTTAATGTATAATACAATTTCCCCAAACACCCAAAGGTTTTGCTCAGCCCTGTCTGTGCAGATCCACCTCTTTAATACCCTGGGAGCTCAGGCTGAAGAAAGGATGAGTGTCATGCAGCATTCTTGCACGGAAAGCTCCCAGTCATCCCAGAGATGTTTGAGCTGCATTGCAATAGGCAAGTGCAGCTACATCTAATTGTCTCCCTTACTTGACGTATTTTTTGGTAGGAAATGTGTAACTTTTGTTTGAC
>NW_009710648.1:41893-46346 GCF_000703405.1 Apaloderma vittatum | reverse complement strand
GGGTGGGCGTTTTTAAGTAGCCAAAAGAACGTGGAGTCAGTTTCCCCTCCAGCTCCCCTCCCACCCCAGTAAACTCTTTTTAAGGAAGTAGATGTGTGAAGGAGCAGCAGACAAGATAGAGATCGGAGCCAGACGTTCCCCCAAGAGCTACCTCCTGACTGGGATGGAATCTCAGCTGTTCGCTGACTCAGGAGGATTCAAGGCAGAAGGCTTTGGGATTTGCCGAGAGAAAGGCACAGCCTGCACTCCCCTACGCTGACTCTCCCCAGCTTGCAGATGGAAGGAGGAGGCATGTGCTTGGCTGGGAAAAGGATGCTGCAAGAATGGTGAGCATGTGCTGAACAATTCTTTCAGGAGAAAGCCTCAGCTCCCAAAATCGTGCTGATGAGGTAGGAAGTGCATTTCTCCTGTGGTCTGTATTAAGAAATCCTGCTCTGTGAACTGCTGCCTTAAATAGTCTGGGCATTTGTCGAATTTATATAGGCAGGATGCTGAAGAAACGACTCTGCTGTGGATGTGCTGCAGGCTGACAGCTTGTGCCCTGGCTTGTAAAATCTATTAGATATTTCTGGACATTTTCAGAAAAATCTCCTAGTTAGGATAATAAGCTGCTCGGCCAAAGTCAACATAAGCTGCAGCACACGTTACAGCCCTGACCAAAACACACGCTCCATTCAAAAATCATGGTTCAGTCTCAGAAAAACTCCTCGTTCCTACCTGTGTTTAATGCCATTGATTTGAGGGGAAGACAGAGTTTCCCTGCACCATTGGTCCATAGGTCAAAGTCCATAACCAAGGCTCTGGTGGGATCCGACTCCACAAGTTGTATAGATTGCTAGCTCGGGGATATCTATGGTTAATGTGACAGGAAGAAGGAAGAAAAGCCCATCCTTAGGGTGTTGGGGTTTTTTTAAATACTTTTTCCAGCGTTCAAGAACATGTGCCACAATGGACCCTGAAGGCAGGCATGGCGATTCTCTGTACTCTGTATCTGTTCTTATTCATGATGCGTGTCGTTATGAGACACAGCCAGTGACAACTATCCACACTGGAAAACCTGGGGCAGGCTATGGCTCTTAGCATGCAATTCAACTGTGTCTGAACTATCTCCTCAGGCTCAGTGGTCTTGATGGGTTGCGAAACACCTGGGTTATCTGTCCTCTGCCACTTCAGGCTGGGCGTGCAGGTTAAAGGGGAGAGCTCTGCAGGCAGTAACGCCCGTGGCTTTGCTCCGGGTGGTTCGGCAGGAGTGTGTTACCTGTGAGCTTGACTCTCCTAGGAGCTGGCTGCTGCTGCCGCTGGCCCCCAACCCTTGGGATGGTGCTTACTGCCAGCCCAGGACCGTGAGTTCAGATGGGTGACATCCAGCACCGCAGGCAGAGGAAAACCTTGGCAGCTCCACAGGCTCACTTTCACTTACTGCCAGGATTAGGAGCACCTCTCGTCCTCCTTGATAAAGCCCGGCATGGGAGCTGATTTGACCTGCTCCAAAGCCAAGTGTGGCTCAGCAGCCAAAGCCTGGGCAGCTCTGCTGCGTGTTGCTGCACCACACATCTTCATGGTTTTGAGGCTTGCCTCCAAAAACATTACCATAAAGCAGTAGTATTGTGATACTACGTCACAACTTCACCTCCTGGATAGGAAGAGCAGCAGAAGTACTGGAGAACGGGGCTTTACTGCCTCTCTAACTGTGCTAAGCTTGTTAATATTTTATATTTTAGTTATTAATGTTACTTGCTAGCTTTGCAATACAATAATCCCAAGAAAGATGGGTTCTCACTCAGCTAAGCATTGCTAGCTAGCACAAGGTGAGAAATTCCCTGCTTAGGAAGGCTGCCATTTAAATAGATAAGGCAAATTGTAAGAGGAGAAACAGAGCTAGAGAAAAGTGAAAAGACTTGCTCAAGGTCATATGGCAGATCAGTGGCAGATCAACAAAACAGTCCGGTTGTCTGAACTGCCAGCCTTCCGCCCTGTGAAATCTTTGAAGAAAAGACTCTAACAGCTTTAGCTACCCTTATGCCCACAGTGAGCTTCTGCAAACAGTATATCATAACTCAGATTCTGGCATCCCAGAAATAAGAATTACATGTTTTAAGCACTCAAGAGTATGGTCCCCTAAGGTGGCTAATTTGAAAGTGAAATGGTATGTTGGACAGGGCATGTATTTTTAAAAATTAACTTTTGGAAAACATAGTTGAACTGAAGTTTTTTTTTTTCTCTGTGGTGAGAAGAACATGTTGGTGACCATAATCTTGGCTAAAATATAGGATAACGAACTCTTCGTCCTTCCCCCCCATGTGCTATTTTGAGTTGGCATGTGTTTACAGAGATAACATTTGATGTCATAGTTGCCAGATTTGATAGAGAAAAGCCTGAGAGAACCATTAACTATAGGACGAGTCAGCAATCTAAGGCATCTTTGTCCTTTGCTAAATGATTAGCTCAAAGCAATGCTTCTTCTGAAGTTTCCAGCCCACAAAAATCCTACAAACAAACATTCTAATAGCTATTATAAAATAAAGAACCCTTTATATGTAACAGAATTTTACAACTGTGCAGAATCAACTCATCTTTATTGCCCACAAGAAAAAATATTTATTTGTATTCATTTCTAAATGCATTATAGCAATGTTAACTACAGATTTGAAAGCTTCAGTGAATGAGGGAATAGAAATTAGAGACAAATAGGCGTCCGAATCCCAGATTTCTTGTTCTGCTCTACCACTTACTTGCTTTGTAACCCTGGGTACATCACTTAACATTCACACCGCGATGCATTTACATGCAAAAGGCAATGATGGTTTCTAATTCACAGAAAGATGCTTCTCCTTCTGCTGTAGACCCATGTCCTTGACAGTCTCGGGGATCTGCCTGTGAAGATTTCAGGAGAAGCTTTTTCCTCAGTGAATCCCCAATGAGTTGTGAATCCTATGGGATGTTCCAGTAGACTCGACCTTGCTGTCAAAAAGAAGAATCGCACAGAAACTATATTCCTAGGATGCTGCTGGACACAGCTGCTTTGACAACCCTTGAGGGGAAGATGATGCTAGTCCATGATGAAGGCCCAAGCCCACACTTTATTCTCTTGTACACCTCCAAGCCACTGATATTTTGCCCGTAGTTCAGTCGATTTCTGGACTGTGAAACTCCCTCACTATAGCTGTGAGAACGGGAAGAAGGGAATGGGATAGGGACAGCTTAATTTGTCTCTGTAGGGGAGGAGGAAGACAGCATGCAGGAGGGCTCTTGGACAACAGGATCTGAGCAGCTAGGGGAAGATCCCATCCTAGAGCATAACTTCACTGCTAATGGGTTATGAAGAGCGAGATTATTTTTAACAAACTACTTGTGAAACTTTTTTCCTGTTCCTTGAAGAAGTACTTTGGCAAAAGGTGTGGCACAGATGCCTGTAATAGTAGATGCTGTAAGAATGCAAAGTTGCCCTTTTTAAGACTATTTTAGGTACTTCAAGTTTTTCCATGCTTTCCTTCATACCAAAAATGTTTGTAAAGGATGTCTAGCTTTGGCTGATTAATTATTTATCTTTTGGTCAGAAATTCAGCGTAAACGGCTCAGACAGTATTTCCAGGGATAATGAAATTTTTCTGTCATTTAACCCATTTTCTGAAGGGAGAAAAGCACTGACTTGTGTGCACTTAAGAGCAGGGATGTGAATTTGCTGACAGGGTTACTCTGATGTCAGGAGCATGCCCTTTGCTTTCCTAAATAATAACAGCCAAATTTGTGAAATTCTAGTTTGGACGTACTCTGGAGAGACTTGAGAGCTGTGCAAGCTGAAATCTCTGAAGCTTTATTCTCTCTACGTGCTGTAGCCCCTGCCAACTCTCATCAGACTACGGCTGCTGTAGGAAACATGCATCGATGTGTTACAAAGCCAAAACGCTGCAGTACGTCCCAGCCGGTTTCCCGTGATGATGGTGAGGTGGGGGCTGCTGCTTGCTTCACTTTCTGGAACCACCCAGTCATCTGTCAAACAGACCTTCAGGCTGCACTTTTGAACCCCAGCTATCCAGCTCAGGCTCCTTTGGGTTGGACAGGCTTGTCCTTGGCCAGCTTGGAAGACCTTGAGGAGAGTTTGTGGCTAAGTGATGGCTGGAATAGCCACTTTTTGGAAAGCACAGCTTACCAAAAGAATTAAGTCATGCAGACCAAACTGAAATTTAGGGAGGGCTGAGCACTTTCTCTGTAGAGATGAGGAAGAGCTAAGCATTGCTTGAGACAGAAGGGCATCCCCAGAAGGAGACCACAAGAGACAGCACAGGTAAGGGCACAGTGGCATCAGGAAAAATTGCAATGGGTTATATCCCCTCCGGGGTTTGTAAGCATAAGGAGAGGGCAATCTGCACGAAGAAGGAAGGCGACAACAGTGGTTGTGGCTAGAGGAGTTCTGCATCAGCCCAGTGAAAAGCAGCTCAGCCCAAGTGGCTAG
>NW_009710648.1:38039-41862 GCF_000703405.1 Apaloderma vittatum | reverse complement strand
CCTGCTTCATCTCTGCCACAGCTGTGCAAAACCAGGTGGCTGTTGCTTCCACCTGGGAAGGGCTCAGGGCTGAGCTGGCAGTAGATGCAGCTGTCAAGGGAGTGGGGACTGGGAGCAATGTGCCTCTGTCCCCAGGATTTTGTACACAGGAACTCATTTCCAGACTGTCCCATTTTCTCTTCCCTCCATCTAGCAAAGGGGGCTGCCTCAGCCTTTTCTTATCCCAGGAGAGGAAAACGATGGGTTGCTACACACCTGAGAAGCCTCAGGCTGAATCTTTACTCATGAGTGGGGACAGTGGGCCAAAGCGCAGCACTGGTGTGCCGCCTTCTGCTCCTGGGATGGTGCCTACGTGCTCCGGGCTGGCAGCATTTTAGACTTTCACAGGGCACGTATGTGTCCTGGTGATGTCCCCAGTCCACATTGGGTCAGGACCTTGCCGTGCATTATTCCTCATGCCTGGTGTGGAGCTGCAATAGGCCCCGAGATGGAGACCTGAGGGCATGCAGTGGCTCTGCCACTGTCAATATTGGCAGTTAGTGCTTTATATCTATGCATGAGCCATTTTATACCTGTGCATGGAGATTATAACTTCTTGTTGCAATGGCTAGAGAAGGCGGATGTAGGGAGCTGGAGTCTGAGGCATTTGCAATCAATGCCACCTGGATCCTCATGTACCAGAGCAGGATGCTGTCAGAAGTGTTGGCTCTAAGGGAACACCAAACGACAGGATTTTCTGAAAAATCCTTTCTTCAAACCCTATTTTGACAGCGGGATTTGTATCATCTAATGGTGAGTACCTGAAGAATAGAGTGTCCCCTCTGAGATATCTCAGTTTTGTGGAAACTTCTTGATTTTAGCCTTTCTGTGCTCATTTCACCATGTTAAAAATGAAGGTAATAATTTTCCTTTTTGTCTTCCCCAGGAAAATTTTATTTGCCCTGTAGTCTTAGGAAAATAGAGACAGGAACAAAAGAAAAAGAGGAAAAGTAAAATAAGCAAGCAGAACTAGATTGTTTCTTTCATTAAAAACTTCAAATATTTAAAAAGCCAAACATTTTTTCACAAAAAAGCGCACATCTGTTATTTATAAAATTCCATTTTTATGTGACTTTTTTTTTAACTGCCTCCCATTCAGATACCAACAAAACAAATCAGACACAAGTATTACATGTTGTACCAGTAAGTGCTAGAGTCCCTGAAAGAATACAGCAGCGATTTTTTTCCTAAAGATTTGGCAAGGGAGGTGTGTTTGGAGGAGGGATAGAAGGAAGAGAGGTAGCTTGAGAACAAAGAGAAGGGTGATTAATAGACTACAACCCTCTTTATCTTCTTTGTCTCCAGATACCAAAAATATTCAGGTGAGTAAGGAAAATGGCAAGTAAGCGTTACATCCCTGATGAGAACCTCAGTCAAATGAAACAGGCTTTCAGATAAATCCACTTTCTTCTTCAGAAGAATATATTCAAAAAGGCACAAGCTTGTCAGCTTGGGCACTAGACTTATTTTTAAACATTTATCTAGTCAGCATGCCAAGCTCCTAGATACACTCACAAGCAAAATTCTTAAGCCCAGCGCTTTATAACTGCAGAATGACGCTGTCGACTTTCTTGGGAAATGCGTTATTTCGGCTGGATCTGCACAGAGAAGTTGCGTCGCTTCAACCACTCGGGCATAAGAGCACCAGCAGAACCTTTCGCTGCCCCCCCGCGACGTGACTGCCATTATACTAATATAAAGACCTCATACCGATATTATTATTCCTCATTGGGAAAAGGAATGAATTCCAAGTTCCCTCCCGCCACTGTAAGTGAATTGATACCAGGAGCTGTGGATGCAGTTAAAAGACCCCCCTCGTGCTTCCCCCCACCAGGTCTTCCGCACAACCGACACAGTTACACTTGTACAAAATCTCGCTATAGAGCAGGCTTTCACGGACCAGGAGTCTTTACCCTTTTTTAATCCACTTAGATTAACAGCAGTGCACTGCTAATTCACATGGCAAAGGGCAAAGGGCTTTTTGCAAAGAGCAACTTTTTCCTGTCGCAAAAATAGATGAACCCACTTTCCTTCGAAGAATTGATCACCAGGTGCTTTTGTGAGTTTTGTACAGCGCTCTGGTCGTGTGAATTAGATGTAGTTTGGTGAATGCAAAAGCTTAACCCCCCTTCCTCCAACCATATGTGAGGAAGGAAGGGATTTGTGTTTAAGTTTAGGATTGTAAAAAATACAACAGATGTATATTTTATTTTCTTTTACACATAACATTTTTGGGTTTGCATGTAATACCAACCATTTTAAAATAACAGAAATACAAAGCCCACTGAAACTTTCCTGAAATGTCTGTCATGCTAAGAATCTCAATCTCGATTAAACCAGCAATACTTTTTAATGGGAAACAAATAAAATCATAAATCTGTTATGTTAAGGGTAATTTTGTCCTTAACAAACGTTGCTGCTAGTCCACAGGAACCCTGGTCCACAAAGAAATTTCTTATGAGATGGACAACTAAATGTTATGGGTTTATTAAATATTAAAGGATCGCATGAACTTTACATCCATAACTTGTTTAGACTGGTTTTTAGGCCACCCAGGATTTTCACTAGCAGAAATCAAGCAATTCAGAACCCAGGCTACTGCTGCTGCCCTAGTTGAGCTAATCTGATAAAGGAATTTTTACGTACAACATGGTCTCCTATAAAATACCTACCATTTGGTTACATCAGTAGCACTTGACCTAATGTGATAAAGGCAGATGCTTCAATAACTCTAAGAGAACAGAAATATATATATATATACACACAGCGGCAGGTGTCATCAGAAATAGTCGTAAACTGGAGGGGAGGCACACAAAGGCAATTTGTACCCATGTTAATTCAATTTTTAAAAATCTCCTTTAGTATTCAGAATTTTCTTCCCAGAAATTTTCTCGAAGCTATGGGAAATCCCTCTGCAATTACATGAAAATACAAATATTTTAAAATTTCTAACACTGGGTATACAAATGTGAACTCAGTCAGGCTTGTGCTTCAGTACTTTGCTGAGAGAACCGAACAGCTTTTTTTCCTGCTTGTTCAGAGAAGGAGTTACATCAGCATTAACAAAAAGACTTTCTGTATGAACTGGTTATTAGTCACATTCTGTCGGTCTGTCAGATTTCGCTTCCTCCTTGCCTGACACCACATCTACTAAATCTCCCTTCACCTGTAGAGTAAGGCAAGTAGGATAAACCAAGACTTGATTTTTTTGTATAAAGTATTACCAGCAAATCTCAGTCTGGAACCAAAAATAAAAAAAATGGTGGATTAGTAGAGATTAAAACTACAGAAAGTTATTTTCTCCCCCTATTCAATCACACCTGAAGGTAGCCTTAAATCTGCACTCACTTGCACTTGCCATTCTTTTAAAATCACTGGAACAGTGAAACTGGGATTTGGTTTTCTCGACAGTAAAATGTCAGCAGCAGTAAAAGAGAGGCTGTTCTCCCAAGCTATGACAGAGATGAAGATTGCACGGCCCTTCTTTTCCTCTTTTCTTCCTCAGGCTCTATTTTAGTTTCTTATTCTGTGATAAATGGCACTTAGATCCAGGTGGATCCTGCTGTATTGCGAGCACGGCTTCCTTAACCATAACATCGTGCTCTCTGTACCAGTGTGTGGCCAGAGCCTTGGGTAGCACAGAGCACATACCTCCATCCAGCCTCCTGAAATGCAGCAAGGATATAGGCGTAAGCCGTTCTCTGTGTACCCCAGTTCTGGAAAATAAATACTGATTTTTATTTGTAGGAAGCGCAGAGCCAACATCATCACCAAGTATAACTGC
>NW_009710648.1:17023-38008 GCF_000703405.1 Apaloderma vittatum | reverse complement strand
TTCCTGCTGGCTACGATTACTTTGGTCTAATAGATATCATGGGAGGTGATGATGATACCTTGCTTACTAACATGTAGACATTTTCAGCTCCTGTCTTGGTGCTCCCTAGAGAGAAGGTTCCTCTTAAGCAGATCAGAAGGCAGATTTAGGGTGTTTAAAGGTTATGTCCAAAACTCACTGGAGCAAACAGACTCAGTCATTTTACATCCAGTGACTCTTTGCTGAACGTGTGAAACAAAGAGCTAACTTCTGCGCACACATAGATAGGCAAGGCTGATCATTTCAGTTCTGTGAGGAAGGATTAATTCCTGGCAGCTGCATCTTGCCTGTGGGACGGGGTGTTCCGTATTACTGCACCCTGTAGGGGTTAGTCTTGTTCCCTCACAGCCTGCAAACCCCCTTTCTTCACTCCAGACCAGGCAGGGGACAAAGCAGAGGGATTGCATTTCCACATTTCATCCCAACACAGAGTCAAGATGTAGCTGAGACAGACAGCAGAACCCAGGAGCTAAGCGGTACTCAGGGTCAGACTGCATAAACACAGTCAGTATTAAATCCGTATTATTTGCTTTCGCTGCAGTGCCTCGGGTCTCTGAGAACCTTACTGTGCCAGGCACTGTACAAGTCCAGAACAAACTTACCCTGATATAGACTCTGAATAAGGACAGCATTGAAGCATGACAGATTTAGAACAGAGTCTTTAAAGATATAATTAAAAATAGTTTAAATCTCTGCGTTTTTTGAGCTACACCACCCCCTGCCCCTCTAGAGTAGAGACCTTGTCAGGCACTAAATAAATGTTTACGGAAAGGTGTTTATGACTCAACATTAAATAATGATTTAAGATGGAAATGTTGACAGACCCTGAGTGCTAGCAATACTTCTAAGAATCTTGCAGCATCTGGGAATTTATTTCCCTTTACAGCCTATGATAAAAAAGAGAATAGCTCTATCCATGTTTTAAAATAAAAGTAAAACTTCACATCGAGGGCCAACCAAAATGATCTGTAATCCCTGAAAACAGGAACCTTTACTGGAAACAGGGGCAAAACCTCTACTGTAGGTGTTTCAGCAGGAAAAACAACAGAAAAAATCATCTCCATATGTTGCACAGATTCCTTTTTCTGTTTACAACTAATTGCTTCAGAAGTTAGGATTTTTAAGTAGTGCTGTCTTTTCATTTCCCTATTCCCCTTGTTTGTCTTTTTATCTTAAGATGTGTATTTACTTCAGAAAAGTCTTCTTAATTTTGACCCACTCGTGGCCCAGCTAAGCACTGAGCTAATATTGACTAATATTTCAAAATAAATTGCTCCCTCTAGTGAGACCACAGCAGTACTGATGTCTAGCAGATGTGACCGAAAACTGCTTGGATGTCTTTTTCTGTACCACTCAATTAAGCGGTTAGCTCATTATGGATTTGATTTTGTGCTGCCTGCTCAGACAAAACTCTAGATGATCTTGTGAGGCGATTTGCCTGAGCAAGGAGAGCATGATAAGGCCTTCTGCATTTAAGATAATATTATTTACAAAGGCTTATGCCTCCTACACCATTTAAACCTTCCCTTAAACAATGCACCAATTAACTGGCAGACCTTTGGAGAAGCACACTAGCTCACAGAATGCTAAAGTCTGCAAAGACTTGTGAACAGGTTTCATAAAAACAATACTGTTATCACTGTCTCATTAGTTTCTTTCAGTTCCAAGTGGTTTGAAAAAAAAATAATAAATCCAACTAAAGATAGACCTCATCCCAAACATGGCCCAGACATTTCAGGATTGCTCCCCTACATCCAGCAGCTTTTAAAGTAAAAAAATATCAATATGGCATATTTTGTGATGTCTTCAAAAGTCTCCTTAGCAAAACGACATTAAAAAGGAAGAGCATTAGCATTCTTCTCAGCCACATTCTACCACATGGGCATAGTAGTATCAGAAGCAAAGTGCTTCTCAAGGAAATGTGACTGGCCATGGGCCTGCTGCCTGTCCCCACCAGCAGGAGCCGGTTTAGGGGGCTCTCAGAAGAGGTTACCCACCAGCGTGGCCAACCCGATGCTGAGAGCAGCAACGCTAGCCGCTGCAGGGTGATTTCATTAGCAGCGCAGCCTGATTTCATTAGTGGGATGATTGGATTAGCCTCCGATGAGTGCCTGTAACGAGAGTGGCCCCAGCCACTCGCCCCCGCCCTCCCTTGCACACCGATGGTGCAGAGGGCCGAAGGTCTGTCTTGTTGCCTAACCTCACGGCAGGGACCACACGGTATGGTGGCAGGGCCTTTCTTCCTCCCTCCTGCAGTCCTGACCACCATGTGGAGAGGCTTCTTCCTGCCCTAAGAGAGGTCTCTCTCATGATGGCAGCCTCAGGAGGGCCAGGAATGATGTGTTGTGCTGGGACTGGCCACCCTACCCTTGGGCTGAGCTCATCGCCCAGCACTGCTGCTGTCCCCACCGCAGTGAGGACGCAGAGTGGCCGTAGGTAACCCCTCTGGGGAGAGCCCATGAGGGAAGCTGAGGCAGTGACATCCTTGAGGGTTTTGAAGTGACCTCACAGCCCTATGGCTGATGTGACATGAAGCCAGAGCTGCCCCAGAGGGCCCATGTTGTGGAGGCACAATGGTGCTGTCACCCAGAGCCCAGCGGCAGGGCTGAGCCCTCCACCCATGCTCTCAGGAAGAGGCTTTTTTACTTTCAAAGAGAAAATCTGCAGCTCAGCTGGTGTGAGATGAGTATCTAGAAGCAGCCTTGCCCTCCTCAGGTGGCCTAAGAGCAAGGCTACCCCACCAGAGGACATAGGTGTGAGGGGACATGTTTGAGTAGGAGACATGTTTGAATACAGGGATCTTGTGCTCCAAATCCTTATTACTGTCAGGGCAGACTCTGCCCCAGCAGTGGGTGCAGGGCTTTATTCACCATAGCCTGTGGGAAATCAGCCATGAGAGGGAGGCCCATCCCTCTGGTGGCCTCTCCTCCCTCCCTGCCTGCCTGCTTGGCTGCCCAAGGGGACAGGTGCCTGACACCTGGCTGGGATACCATTTCCAGGCCTTAATCTTTCTCTTCAGCCTCCCTTTTTAAATGCTGTGCTGAGGCTACAGACACAGTTATGACCGTGAGCCTGGGTCCATTTTCTGTAAGCGAAGCTCGAACGTCCAGAGCAGTTCTCTGGAGGCCTGAGCCAGTCTGCAGGAGAACAGCCGCCACAGGTAGTGGTGGCTGATTCAGTCTTCTGTAAATGAAGTAATGACTGAAAGGCAGGTACTGAGGTTTCTTAACCAAATATTTCCCAGCCTCTTCTCAGGGAGATATAAAAGAACATGTGACTTCCAAAAGCAATGGATTAAAAAAACCCCCACCAAACACGAGCCTGTTTTGGAAATGTTGAGAGCTTTGTTGTGGGCTACTGACAGGCCTGAGGGGGAGACAGCCTCTGGAGGGAAGCGGTTCTGCAGCCCCAGCCCTGCCGTTCCCTGCCACTCCCCTGGCAGCGAGGGTCCTGCCATGGCCCCTCAGCATTTTGCTGAGCACAGCAAGTTACCCAGCACGATCACAGGCAGACACTTGTTTCCACAACCCCTCAAAACACAAGTGTTTGTGTGTGTGTGTTCCTAAAGAAAGTCAAGTTAGCAAGAAGAAGTAATATCTTTTTAATGCCTCAGTTGCTATAGGTGGAAAAAGCTAACATATACCTGGCTCAGGATGGTGTAAGGGAGTTTATGAGCATTTATAGTTGCTGCAAATTACATATGGCTGGTTTTGCTAGGAAGTCTTTATTCTGTTTTGTTTCAAGTTGCAAACAAATGTGTGAGGTAAAATAGCCATCACGACAGAGTCCAGCGTGTCTGCTGATTACAGGCACTTACACAGCTCTCTGTGACTGTCTCAAGTTCTGATTTTTTGGCTTCTCGGCCCTTTCTAGCACTGCCCGCTGCTTTTTGAAACAGAACTTGCATTTTCGGCAATTTCTGATAGCTCAAATAGTTGAAGGTAATCTTCAAAAGTGACATAGAGGTTTGTTTTGTGGGTTGGGTTTTATTTTTTCTCATGCCTACAAATTTTAGCTTTAATGATTGCCATTTATTCTAGCTTGTCTTATGTGACGTTACTTAGAAGTACCTGTGTGCTTAATCACTGGTGCTGTTCACAAGTTCTCTAAGGCAACTTTGTTTGGTTTTTTAAGATGTATTACAAATAGTTAAGTGTTTCCGTAAGCATGCATGCTGTGTCAAAGCCAATATAATTAAATGTAATGGCTACCAACTGTCACTAGAGGCTGCTCTTACTACGCTGTGGAGAAATAAAAACGGGGAAAAACTTCGGGGCACGTCCTCCATCTCCCATAAAGGAGTTTTTTTTAAATTTCCTTAATGAAAAGAAAGAAAGTTCATCACTATGATGCATCTGGGTGGCTATCCTATTTATTTCCATTGCTAAACCATTTGTTTAACCGTGTGAGTTTAGGCAACACATAGACAAACCACATTTCCCACACCACCAATATTCAGTTTCTTCTAGAGCACACAGAAAATAGGTCAAAATTTTTTTTAGCTGCATTTTAAGAAACATTTGAGCAATAGCTCCTAATTATAGTAGGAAATTTATGTTTTACTTGAACATATATTTTTGGAGCAATACATTGCCTGTAGTAAAAACCTAATGACACTTCACTAATACATTTTCAGATGATTGCTGTTTTCTGTCCTTAATATTTCCCATCTGATTTGTCTTTGACAGGTTGCATTAATATCCTATGAAAGGAGTTCTAGCAAAAATAATAAAAACCCCTTCAATATTTTCCAAAGAACTCTTAAATATTTTTTGAAGAACTCTTAACATCTAAACTCGTTGTGTTTAAATAAACAAAACAGGCTGTTTCTGTCACTAGGACACCTGTGTCAACCTGCTTTGGAAACTTAACTTCTTCACTGTTCTCCTGTTCTACACATTGTTCCCGTGTTCATTTCGACAGGCCAGAAAGTACACTAAAAATTTTTTCCTGAGTAAACCTGGCCACCCACTAGATCAAAAAGAGTAGATTGTTTTGGCCAACTGTGGTGTTCTCGGTTCTTTCAAAATGCAAAGACGGCCAAACGTTTCTTGCCTTGCTCTGTTCTCTTGCAGCCATATATCTGCAGACACGAGGAGAGGGTGTATGGAGCCATCTGGCCGGGGCTCAGGAACAGAGAGACGGCGCTGATATTGGCATATTAGCACAGCACCATGCTTGCACAAGTAACGTCCTTCGTCTTTTCTGATTGGGCCACTCTAGCACTAACCAAGACGTGTTGTTTGGCATCCTACCTGATTTCCCTTCCTGCAGACCAATCGTAGCTGTGGCTGACCTTCCCCTCAGTTGTGTTGTTTCAGAGCTAATTACACATTCCTGGCTACGCTGCCGGATCCGTTTTTGTAATATGCGGTGACTGGCTTGATGTTCATTGAAACCAGTCCCTGCTTGTATCAGCCTTTCTCAAACTGCGCAATTGTGCGCTTCTGTTTTGTGGCCAGGGTGATACCTGAGGGTGCAGTTTGCTTCAGTTCACCTCCTGCTTTGCTTTGTTTCACTTTAATGCCTGGAGCTTGTCTTTCCTCTGTTGCAGTCTGGCCAGGGAGTTCAACAGCCTGTATGTGAGGCCGACAGTCATGTTATTTTGGGGCATTCTCTGGGGGAGTACATTTTTGTTTGTTTGTTTTTCTCCTGAACTTGGGAGGAGGGGAGTGAGTCTCTGCAGCTTGAATGAAGCTTTGTTTTCTGCTGAGGAAAAGCTGAAATCTTGTCTCGCCTGACACAGAAATGTTCCATTTCACAGGACTGACCCTTCTGATTTGGAATCCTTGAGGTGGTAAAGTAAAAGAAGGGCTGTATTTACAAGAGCACGGGAGGAGAAGTGATTGGAGACCCCGTGCGGGAGGTGGAAGACTTGGTGAATTATTGTTTCTGCTGGAGAGAATTCTAAACCGCATGTCTGCCCTTTCAGGCTGTTGCTCAAATCACTGTGCTACGGAACAGTGCTTCCTTACACTTCTGATTACTTAGGGCCTATTAATGCAGATCTGAGCTTATAGCAACTTCTGTTGAAGACATCCAACTTAACTTAGCAGTAAGATATGAGTCTGGCAATCCTATGCTCTCAGGTGATCATGTGAAGCACCAAACTAGAAAGTTACTAGTTTGCTTTTGATCCTAGTTATTATTTAAGTACCATGGGAGAATTTGGAAGACCAGGCCCGGTATAGTCATGTGGAAGAGTTCACGCGCATTTCTGTGGAGGAGGCAGGACTGAGCCTTGATCTGCTTGCTTTGCTTGCAAGTGCTCCAGCCCAAGAGAAAGAGAGAGTGATGACTTCCCATCAGAGGTTTTTCTTCAGCTGAATTTGCTTAACAAACCTGGGTGGGCCATAATTTCAGTTTGCTGAAAGTGACTGTTTGCTAAAATAAATGAATCAAATCAGGTTTTGGCTGCCCACCAGACACCTGGAAAATCTGCTTTTCAGACTGCCACAGCAACTCTTCTGGCTCATAAGAACTTGACCTACAGCTTAACACCTTCTTTGCCATAACACTGTGCAACTTTTTCTTGGGCTAATAATTATATTAACTGCCTTCCCCAGAAAGCATCTTGCAGTTGTTTGGTTTCAGGCTCCCTCTTTGTAAAAGACATAAAAAACCACCACAGAGCTGCAGAACTGCTGCAGGTATGAGACCTCTAGCTCTGTGGTATGCAGTTCCCTGCTGGAGAGGCTTTTTTGCTGACCTGTGGAGTGTGGATGCATTTGACAGCAGGCGATACAGAATGGAAACTCTGGAATGGCAAAACTTCATTATCTGTGCTTGGCCTTGCATTCCTTGGAAGAAACCATATCAGTGACCAGTCTCTTGTTCACTGCAAACAATTAAAAAAATTCAGAAGTGCTGGAAAGGGTATTTAGAGGTCACTCGGCCACTTCATCCATCTCCAAAGGAAAACCAACATTGATGGTTTAAGCTGGAGCGAAGGCTGTATGGTAGATATCACACTTAGAACTGCAACATCTCTTTCAGGTTAACTTCTGATTCTTACTATGAACAATGACCCTATATCCCCAGTCGTCGTTTTGAAGAGTTAGATTCTAGTCCTCCTTTCACTTACTGCCTTGTTCTTGAGACCATCTGTACATTGTCTCAGCATCATTAAACCACCAGCAAGCAGGTATCAGCTTGATCTCAGTCTCTGGACATCAATTTGTGAAGAAGAGAGGGTTCATATGGAAAGATTTTCTGCAGGTGAGGGATTACTGAAACAACTAGTGAGTGCTACTTAAGAATGGTGTCATATTTTTCAGGATTTTCCCGTTTGGTCCCCATGTATTGCCTGATCTAGTCGACAGGTGGCGTCCCTGGCAGCCGGGAGGCTGGATTAAAATGATCTCTAAGGTCCCTTCCAGCTTAGGCCATTCTATGATTCTGTGATTCCCTCACAACTCCTTAGAATATATGCTGGGAAGCCAGAAACTCTTGGACTTATCTTAACCAAACACATTTCATATGCTTTTATAAGTAGATTTGTGGTTTTTTTCTGAAGCACATATTGGGAAAGGTCAGATATCTGGGCAGCCATATGAACCACTGTAGTACTAAAGCTATATCTTTCAGTTTTCCACATACAGGCATACGTTCAGCTGCTGCAGGTATGGATGTGAAGTTGAAGTATCTCCGGGTCAGCTGGCTTCTGCCTAAACACTTGGGAAAGCAAACATAACCTTATTTGACTAACTTTACAATTACGAATTATGAACAATAATGAATTGGATACCTAGAACACAAGATGAATTTTTAATTGGGTGGTATAGTATGGCTGCTGCTAGCAACAGGATAAGAACTTATCCTTCTGATCCTGTTTAGCTGGTCTTTCCTATGCCCATCACAAGCTATCTTTTTCCCTTTCACCTTGAGTACCAAAAGCTCCTGGAAGATGCTGTCATCCAAAATGGTAGTAGCCAAGAAATGACGCTGGTCATTATGGGAAGACTGGAGTGATACTTCCTAATCATGTCCTATTTCAACAGTGAGACACACGGTACAGAGATAGTATTTTTTTATGTCTGCATACTTTGTAGCAATTTTAATTGCTGTTTTAGAAACCAACTCAGCTGGGAAGATGTAGACGCCTCGGTGTTCGCATTGGTGCTATTCATTTTTCGTTCTGTGCCGTAATACAATGTCTTCAGTTGTTTCCTTACCTGAATCATCAAGATAAAGCATTTTCATGTGTCTATCGGGCTTACAGCCTCCTGGGGCCTGTGGGCTCAGGCTCTATAGGACGCACAGCTGTGGCTGATATGAGGATTTGCAGAGCTAGTGTAAGGCAACACTGCGAGAGTCAGAAGCGGCCCCTCTTTAACTCCACCACATTGCACTTTGATTACTCAAAGCGTTTCTCTACCTCACTGCGTGCAACAGCTTTTGCTGTGGTACAATAGAAACAGCAGAGCCCCAGCAAGCTGTGTGGATCTAAGGGGCCAGCTGGTTCTGCACTCCCTCACTTGGCTTTATCAGTGGAAATTCCTTCCTCGCTGATCGAATGACCGACGGAAAATAATCTCTTTTTAAAACAGTTCACATTTCTTTGGATTCAGTTTCAAATTGGCATTCTTAAGCTTATCGCAGACCATTTGTAAATGCACTAGTTCCTGACCGAAAGATTTAGCATGTACCAGATTTGTTATCCGTCTAGGACAAACAATCTGAAAGAGGCACATGCCATACAGTACATTCTCCATGAGCCATTTAAAGGTAGCGAGAGCACTGCGTAATCTAGAGAACATTATTTAAAATTGACAGAACCTCTACCCTACCATAAAATAGCCTTCTTCTAGGGCTTTCAGATTTACTTCCATATTCATCTACCCACTTAAGATCAGTGTAGAAATCCAGCTAACCTTTCTGTAACATCAGAAGTATTCAAGTATTAGTCAAATATCTCTCTGATCCAGCGTGGCTCAGGCACAAAAGCTGCACGTGGTCTCATCTTCCTGAACAGAGTAAGAATCAAATGACAGGCAGCAATTTCTTGGTTCCCTATTTAAATCCCCTTCTCTCCTCTGTTCACTCACAGTCATGAGCCCAGTAGTTGTTCAGGCTTGTCCTTGGCTTCCTGCTTGTTCTTTGCCTCAGTGGTATTTTTTTTGTTTCTCTCTGACTGATCTTTTTTGCTTTTTCTAGTATGGCAATACACAGTGCTACCAATATGTGCCTTATCTTGAACAGTGGTATGTTTTTATGATTTGAATGAAGGCTGCTTTTGCTGTAGCTTTCCAGCACCACAGAAAATTTTCATTACTTGTTACATTTTCTTTGATGAAATTCTATCACTGTAGCTGACAATGTTGGCCATCCTGATCAATGGGAGTAGGAGCTACATCTAACAAAGGAGAGAAATCTCTTAAAGAAACTACTTTTATCTTTTCTCTTTCCCATAGTACTCATACTTTTCCATCTACAGCAAATTGTGGCAGAGTAGTTAATCAGTTCTTTCTGCAAATTTCATTAAATGAGCTCTGAAACAGAAGACAACTGAGCTCTGTGCTTCAACACCTTCATATCGGTTTTGCATTGTTGCACATCATGGCCAGCTGGAGTTAACTGGCATTGCACAGGAAACTTCTCTGCGCTCATAATTCTGTTGTGCAACACACTGCTAGTATTACAAGTTGATACTACCAAACCAGTTTGTGACCTTGAAAGAGAGCTGTTGTTTGGCTTCTGCTCCTTCAACTCTCTCATTGAAACTACAATCATGAAGGTGAGTTGCTAGCTGTCCTCCTGAGCAGGCAGCTGCCCAAGGACAGCCTGCTCCCTGTGTGCTGAGCTGCTTGTAGTTTGGGTGTGGGCAGCTGCTTCACTTTCACTGCCCTCTGTGTGTCATCTGAGCAAGAAGAAGAACTGGAAGAAATTGCCTGGCCCTTTGCCACCTCTTTACCTTAAAAAGCAGCTGGGATCTGTAGCAAGTTGTAAACACTGTTACTCAAAATCCTGTCATGTTTTGTTTGCGGGAGGCAAATGACTGACATTTCCCTTTGACAGAACAACTGACTTGGTCACCAGATTTGTCTGGGCTTGTCGCAGCTATTTGGGTATCTAGGGAGAGGCCCAAAACAGTCCTAGCCCTGACTCTCATTGGGGAGAGGCGTAAAGGGTTTCTGTCTGGAACTATACAAGATTCTCTGGAGCTCTCTGTGCTGTAGCAAGGACCAGAGGCAGGCAGAGCCTGTACTCCAGGATTTCTCTATGTTAGAGCCATTTCCTCAATGTCTGTAACTTTCCCTTTGAATAGCATTGCAGGATGAAAGGAGGAGAAGTGCTTTTCCATGCTTCTGTCATTCCATCCCGACTGCTGTGCCTTATGCCTCCCAGGGCTACCTGCTATGAGGTGCTCTGTGGTCCTGTTCTCAAGGCATCTGGACAGGGACTGGATCTAGATGGTTCCCTTCTGCTGCACCTTTCTGCTCAGGAGACCAGGGAGAAGGTGAGGAAGATGGGGTGGCTGCCTGTAAGGGTGTCAGGACACAGCACATGGAAACCTGGGAACTCCCAGGCACGCCAGCTCCCAGACTGGGAGGGGCAGGCAGAGCAGTCCTGCTGCCATCTCCAGCATTGTAGTGACAGAGACACTTGGGACCGAGAGTTGTTTCTTTGCGGCCTCTACTTCTGCAGCAGAATGAACTGCAGCAGTGAGACTCATCTGCTCCCTCTGCCTGAATCTGCCTCTTTTTTTTTTTCATTTTCTGAGAGGAGACAGCAGTTTTTTCAAAGGTCACTGAAAATACATGTATGGCATAGCTGAGCTGTATAACAGCTGCTTTTCTACATGCCAGGCAGTTTTGCCACTTTATTAGGAAGAGACAAAGGTTTCCAGGTAGATTTTTTAAATTTTATTTTTCCCTAAGAAAAGAGACAGTAAATATGTCTTGTTTACAGTAGCGGCTGCCAAAAGTTCTTTTGAGAAGATTTAGAAATAAGACAAAAAAAAACCCCAAAATGACCCGCAGCTCAGCCTACAGAACCCCATTTAATAACATTGTAAAAGGAGCTGATAATATTGATCCCTTGTGTACTGGTAGTTAAACTTCAGAAACCAATGGAGAAGGAGGCTTAACTCGTGCTTCCATAGTATCAGAATGCAAAGATAAATCCCAAATGTAGAATTTTTACAGCTATAAATACAGAGGATGATTTTCAGACAATGTTAAAATTACTGCTTAATTCCCTTTCCTTCAAGGGAAAGGTCCTGTGGGGTGTGCTTGGAAAGGAATCCCTGAGTGTACGAGACACACTTCTGTGAGAACCAGGAAGTAGCTTCTCAGTGGTATGCGGAAAGACTGAGACCAGCTTGATCAGTGATGTTCCCAGTTCTGCCATCACTTCTGCTTGAGTAACTTTAAATATTTGTTTGTTCAAACAAATTAATCTCTCAAAATATAAAGCTATTCCTGCACACAAGTGCTGGCAGGATCTGGGATCGGCAACTACACAAATATTGCTTTGGCAGTGGTGTTTTTAGAAAAAACGTTAAGCCTTGGTCCTCTAAGGTACCCCGGTGAGAAATCCACATCACTAAATATCTCTGAGGATCCGAGTGCCCAGAAGGAGCGACTGGTATTTTTAACAAAGTAAGACTTTAAGGGCTTAACTGTGATTCTAGCCATGTTCGTATTTCCTCCTTGTTTACTTTTAGCCATTCGATGTTGTTCTTCACCTGCTCAATTGACTGACTCCTGGGCGATTCTCCGGCCCCAGCATTAGGATATTTCTCAAAGAAATTTTCCATCTGGAAAAGAGAGAGAAAAAGAATTGTTATTAAGTAAATAATGCTGCTAAGTGTTTTTTTTAGGGTGACCTGGTCAAGGAAAATTTGGCTGGGAGAGATATTTAAGCTCAGGATAGTAGCACTGGGGTAATTTTACGGTAGCTCATACTACTTTACACATTTACAGGATAAAAAGTTGAGTTTCCTAGCCAGCAGACTGTTATATATATTGACTTAAACCCAAGAGAAGTGCTGTCACCATACCTGCCAAAGCTGAAGCTCTGTGTTGAAGGTTTGGCTAATAGTTACTATTCGACCAAGGTTTCTGTCATTGATGGTGAATCTAGAAAACCAATTTAATAAAGAGTGTTTGAATCAAAACCATTGAAAAAGAAAAGGGAGAAGCAACTATCTGAAGCTTAAACTTCTAAGTGTGCTACAATGAAACAGGCATTCGGATTTCAGCATTTGGGAAATACTTGAAAAATTAAACAATATCTGTGCTGTTCATATTTACTAATGGAGTCATCTCTTCTGGGTTTTTTTGGTTTTTTTTGTCTGCTTTTGTTTTTTTTTAATTAATGACATTGTCTCATGCTGGAAATTAGGTCTATCACTGCTCAGCAAAATAAATGCTCTAGGCTTGCATTTATGCTTTGCCTCTGTGCCTTCACCAAGTGCTTTGAAAGAAGAAGGAAGGAGAGGAAGGTCACTCAAATAGGGAGGAGCAAAGCTTAAAAGGTTTGCTATTACTTCCACTGCTCACCTTACATCCACTGCTTGCTGTTACCACTAGAAGGAATTAAAAAAAAAAAAGCTATACACTCTCTTCTTGCTATGAAATCAATAGAAAGAATGACTGACTCATTTCCATGCAATAACCAGATTTCTTTGGCTTTGGTATGACTTTCTATGATCATTTAGGGAAAGAATGGTTTTCAAGTTAGCAGCAAAGTACTTTTTCACAGCAGATGGATATAATTGTGTTGAATACACTTTCAGTTTTCATTACCAAAGGCCAGTGATTAGAGCTGTGTAGTGAAAACATGGAAGAGTGTGGCATATAAGAAGATACGCAGGTGGATGTAGACATAAGGTTTCCAATGAGTTCATGAGCATACCTGTCAACTAAGTACTCCCAGTTAAGTCGTATCCAGTCCCAGGCCATTGTTTTCCCATAGGTGTTATACGAGATGTATCTCAGGACTGTGAACACATCTTGGCTTTTGATGAGGCTGGTGTTGTAAATGTATTTCAGATACCTAAGGGAAATGCCATAAGAATCAATGAGAGCCTTTCAGAAAAAAACACAGGAAGCAAATAACAAGTTAACACTTTCAGTGAAGACTTAACTGATAATGACGAGAAATGATCCAATGCTAATGTCTCAAGTATTTGACATCACACTCAACAGCCCATTTCCAAGCCGGAAAATTATTTTTTACTACGGCATTTTAAAGGTGAAGTATACTGATCTAAAACATAAGTATCTGCTGGTAACTGTGTAGAGATAATTGTATTAAAAGAAATCTAAACAGGCATCTCTTAGTAAGTAGTGTTTATGTCTCTAAGTTACTTGAAAATAGCCCAAACCCATTATTATTCCTATATTTTAATCAAGTAGTTAAAAAAAAGATTGCATCAGTCAGTAGTCCAGCCTGGTCAGGTAGCCAAGGGACAAAAAAGTAGTTGTCTGTGCTATAAAGTTTTATAGGGACCATGAGGACACACACAGGTGGCTTTCTCACACTGGGATCTACACTGTGTGTTCTGAAACTCTTATTCATATGAAATAACAATTGTTTTGGGCATAATATGCCTGCAAATGCTGCAGTTATACTTCCAGTTACAGCACAAATGGTTTTGACTGACAAAGTGAAGGAATCCCTCAGCTCACATATTTGCAGGGAGATGAGTAGAGTGGTCGTGGCTTCACAACAGCAGCTGCAGAGGAAGTCTCTTAAGGTGCTGTGTGCTAGGATTAAGGATTGTCTTCTTTTTTCCTGTACATAAGGGACAATTTTCTCAACCTTTGCTCTTTTCTCCTTCTTTGTTATTTTAATAGTAAATTAAGAGACAAACTCTCCTTGCTTTAAGAGGGATTTTTTATTTTGTGCTAATATAGGCTGATCTAGCTCATTAATTCATGTCTTAATCGTGTTAGTGATTAGTTACTGAATGGCTTTAGATTATGGCTGTTGTGGTCACAAGTGTTTAGGAACACAGCTGCCTCCTACCCCTATTTTATTTCCTCTAACTCTTATATTTACTCTTTCTGAACCTCCTATACTTCCTTGTTTCATCGTGTTTAAATTTGGAACTCTTCCAGGTAGAGACTGCTCCATCTCATGACATTTAGATAGGGCTCCAACAAAGTGGTGGGCGGCCCCGGTGAAGATGTTTGCCTGCATCTCCTCTACATCATACAGCTATATGCAAAGTTATCAGACAAGGCCAAGGGAGCTGGTGTGTCTCCGCAGAGTGGCAATCTGGGGAGATGCTTGATCAGTCTGACAGTCGGACCTGCCTGGGGCAGTATCCAGACTCCTCATTAATGCCACGGCAGCACGAGCACATACATCCTCTGGTTCCAGCTGAAGTACCTCTGTGCAGCACTTTAGGGAGCGCTGTGACTTCCCAGGGATGCCTTCATAGGCCTGTTAGTAACAATTGCCCAAGGTTTTCCTAGTGTTGACTCCTTGGAAGGTAGACATCTAGTCTAGGCAAACTCCCTCTGTAGCCAATGGAGAGTGACTGGTAACCCCCAGAAGTTATTCTTCCCATACATTTTAAGTCCCTTTCCTAGTCTGGGATAAACGGTGCTCTGGTGGTCCTGCCTTCCTTCACTCATTATAGAGGAAATATAGGTGACTAATTTTCTCCCAATGCTTAACTATCAGGCACCTAAAATTACACAGGGTAAAGGCACTGTTGGAAGAACTGAAGGCTGTTGATTGTGTGCAGAAACTATCATGTGTTCAATATCTTTCCACTAAAGGAGCAAGGCTTTTTTTCTGCTACAGTACAATCTCAGAGGGGGGTGTTAGATAACTGGTCTTGAAAATGTGTTGCATTCCTCATGCTGCAATCTGACAAAAACGACAGCACGGGAGAGAAGAGAGAGGAATGAGCAGACGGTGACCAGTTGCTTCTGTAGGGGAAGAAAAATCTTTGTGTATTTAAATCACCTGTCCAAAAGGGTGATGTTATTCACGGATGCCAGGCCATACAGCAGCTTGTCTTTTTCCTGTGCTAGTGAAGTTTCTTGATATTTCCTGAACATTTGATTCCATGATGTCTCATTGCCTGAGTTCTGCATCCCATAGCGATATACCAGGAGTCGGAGATTTGAAGGAATGCTAAAATAAAGAAACAGTACTTGAATATTCCTCCCCCTTTCCTGCTTGAGATCCATCACCAAGTCACCTGTGATGTTCTTCACCAGCCACAAAAGCTGTGAGCACTCACGTATTTCCTTGTAGCCACTGATTGAATAGGTCAGAAGCGTTGTTCAAAGATGCTGCATCATCCATACTGCAAGCAAAGTCTAGAACAGAGGCACGAAGAAGCCTTTAAAAGAGAGAGAGAGAGAGAAAGAGATTTTCCTACTGCTTAGCATTCTTTGAATCCATCAATAGTATGAGAAATACAAAAAGAAAATGGTTGTTCAACCTCTGCAAATGGTCTCCAGTATCATTCCAGAGCAGTTGATCCACAATGGGTTTTACCAGGTTGCGAAAATATTCCTGAGGTAGGAAAAGGGGATTGGTTACTTGTGTAGATTTCTTTAAATAACAATATATTTGCTTCTACAGTTTATTCCCCTTAATTTTTCCCATAACTAGCACCTCTTAAACAAAAAGTACCACAAACATGTGCAATCTTTCCAGATCATCGCAGCGTGCCAGGTCGGAATGCTTGCAGTACTGATGCACAGATAGGACAAAGGCAACCTGTTTATCTCCAGCCTTGTCTGTGCTCCAGAATGAAGGTTGGGATATAGTGAGGACATACTGCCACAGCTGTTTTCCAGACATAATGCCGAGTTCAGGAAATACTTATTTTACTGTCCATTAAATCATGTTCAGCACGTTAGGTCAATTAACAAGCTTGCTCACTGCCACATTGAGATATAGCCATCCTTCGTGCTGAGGACAGGCATCAGAGATTTTGCTGCCCTATAAATGTTTCTCTACTGCATGCAGGGCAGCCTCGGCTAACAAATGTCTGTACTGTGACTTATGGTGATGGATTGTAAGAAAAATTAGGCATAATTTCTTTCCTCCAAGTGCATAACCCTGAACTGAGAGTTTAGGTAATTCAAAGATCAGTACTAAGCAGTTTTTATCACTTTTTAAATAAAGTACAGTAACAAAAAGTGAATATTGATAACTCAGTAACATTTAAAATCACTTGAGCTTCACTATCATTGCTTTTACAGATCCCGAACTGTTATATCCAGTGATCCCATGCAGGAGTGGTTTTTTTTGCTTCATCACCTGAAACCGGGGATAGAGATTTGTATCATCTTTAAGCATGTCGGAGAGGTAAGTTACAGATGATATAACTCTATGCCAGGGTAAATACTCTGTTTCACTTGTTAGGTATTTTGTGAGCTGCAGGGGAACAGAGTAATTCACAAGTCCAGGTCTGTGGAAGGAGAAAACATAACTTCTGTTATTTGAATGAATTTGAGGAACTTGCTTCTTTAAAGATGTTAGAACACTATTTACTTTAGAAGGTCTGAAATAATGAATTTTGGGAAGGGGAAAATAGGCTGGAATGTAAATTAAGAGGTGTTTTCCAAAGAGACCACCAAGGATCACTGTTGATCGATGCTTAACTGCCGTGAGGAGGCTGTTCACATTGTGCAGTAGTCTGGTGTCCCCAGAAGTGGGTACCCCTCAACTGACTACATTGACTCCTGTCACATGAAAAGGAATTCCTACCTCTGGAGACATCTTGAAAGGCTGGGGAGGTTCAGGCTTAGAGGCTGTCACAGAAGGTCACCTAAAGTTTACGTGTGTGAGCGTGGCTGGCTACAAGAGCTAGAAGTATCCAAGCAAGTTTCTAAACAAGATGGCTGAGGTGGTAACTTCCTAATGCCATGCTGTGCATTGTAGACATGCCTCTGAGTTTTTGGATGCCTAACTTCTTCTTCTGGAGTGCTTCTATTATTGTCACTTACGTGACAAAATCACCGCTTTCTAAGTCCTCTTTTTCTGCCAGTGAACTGAAGGGAAGCATTTCTCTTGACTGCATTGGTATTGCAAGTTGCCAATACATACTTGAATTTGTCCCTTTTGGAAGACAGCATAAGGTGATAAAAAATTAAGACTTGTTTATAAACTCAGAATTTTTCTTTCAACCACTTGAGTTAATTCTAATTAAGAAGCAATGGAAAGGGAAAACCTTGTGTTGAGATCTTTGCAGGGAATTAGCTTACCTTGCTAAAGAAAAGGCATCATCCAAAATCCCTGCACGATCAGCAGCTGAAAAAATCTGTGTGAAAAGAGCAAACGAGTGATCAAGGATATATGGATTGTTTGCAGAAAAAAACAGCCTCTGCAGACCTTTATGCAAGACCCACCAGACAAGTTAATGTTATGACACTCACTTTGTGGTTGCTGACCAGAAGAGTGTTTATACTGGCCCAGTTTTGACTATCATAGTTCACCCGATAGAATCCAATGTGGTCTGGATTTATGTTCGTGAAGGAATTAGCAAGTGATGGTATTGTAATTCCTGAAAATAAAAAAAACAGTGAATGCTTTGTGCATCTTACATGACATGGAACTCACTGGAGGAACTCACTTTGACTCCAAAAGGAGTACTTAATTTTAAGGAATATCAAAATAAGGTTGTGAGTTCTCCTTCTCTGGAGACTTCAAAACCCACCTGGATGCGTTCCTGCATGGCCTGCCCTAAGTGAGCCTGCTCTGGTAGGGGGGTTGGACTAGAGGATCTCTGGAGGTCCCTTCCAACCCTGAACATTCTATGATTCTATGATTCTATCCAAACCTTAATTTTATTTATTTTTTAAAATAGCTATGAGTAAAGATGAGTTATTATAGACTTTAATGAATGACAGCACTTCTCTTTGAGTAGTGAATTGTGGTAATTACGTGGACCAGCTAGTTTGTTAAATTTAAGATGGAGATCTTTGTGATTAGGGTGAGGATAGTGGAAATTACTGTCATTCTAAAAGCAGAAAGTTGCAAAGAAACGGTTCTTGGAAACACCTATTTTAAAAGGTTTTGAATAGAATAGAATTAGAATAGAAATAGGATACAGTAGAGTGGAGAGTGGAGCGGAGTGGAGTGGAGTGGAATAGAATAGAATAGAATAGAATAGAATAGAACAGAACAGAACAGAACAGAACAGAACAGAACAGAACAGAACAGAATAGAATAGAATAGAATAGAATAGAATAGAATAGAATGAATCATTAAATTTGGAAAAGCCCTCTAAGATCCCAAAGTCCAACCAGCAACCCAACACCACCATGAACACTAAACCATGTCCTGAAGCACCATGTCTAGACGTTTTTTTGAGCACCTCCAGTGATAGTGCCTCCACCACTGCCCTGGGCAGCCTGTTCCAATGCTTCACCACTCTTTCAATAAAGAAATTTTTCCTAATATCTAATCTAAACCTCCTCTGGCAAACTTGAGGCCATTTCTTCTTGTCCTATTGCTAGTAACTTGGGAGAAGAGACTAACACCCACCTCACTGCAGCCTCCTTTCAGGTAGTTGTAGAGAGGGATAAGGTCTCCCCTCAGCCTCCTTTCCTCCAGGCTGAACAACTCCCATTCCCTCAGCTATTCCTCATAAGACACAGTCTCCAGACCCCTCACCAGCTTTGTTGGCCTTCTTTGGACTCGCTTCAGCACCCCAATGTCTTGTACTGCAGCACCAAAAACTGAACACAGTACTCAAGATGCAGCCTCACCAGTGCCAAGTACAGGGGCATGATCCCTTCCCTGGTCCTTCTGGCCAGGCTGTTTCTGATCCAGGCCAGGATGCCATTGGCCTTCTTGACCACCTGGGCACACTGCTGGCTCATGTTGAGCCAGCTGTCCAACAGCATCTTCAGGTCCTTTTCTGCCCGGCACCTTTCCAGCCACTCCTCCCCAAGCCTGTAACGTTGCCTGGGGTTGTTGTGACCCAGGTGCAGGACTCGACACTTGGCCTTGTTGAACTTCCTACAACTGACCTTGGCCCATCAATCCGGCTTGTTCAGATCCCTCTGTAGAGCCCTCCTGCCCTCAAGCAGATCAACGTTCCTGCTCAGTTTGGTGTCATCTGGAAACTTACTGAGAGCGCTCTCAATCCCCTTATACAGAATGTTGATAGAGATATTAAAAAGAGCTGGCCCCAATACTGAGCCCTGGGGAGCACCACTTGTGATGAGCCAACAACTGGATTTAACTCCATTCACCACAACTCTCTGGGCTTGGCCATGCAGCTAGTTTTTAACTCAGCGAAGAGGACACCTGTCTAAGCCATGAACCGACACCTTCTCTAGCAGAATGTTGTGGGAGACCGTACAAAGACTTTACTAAAGTCCAGGTAGACAACATCCACAGTCTTTCCCTCATCCACTAGGTGGGTCACTTGGTCATAGAAGATCAGGTTGCTCAAGTAGGCTATTAGTTTTAAATTTCTTGTATTTTATCCTCCATTAATTTAATTTTTCAGGGTTTTGGTTTTGTTTTTTTTTTTTTAATAGCATGGCCTAGGCTGGAAGGGACCTTAGCGATCATTTTAATCCAGCCTCCCTGTGGCCAGGGACGCCACCTCTTGACTAGATCAGGCAACACATGGGGACTGAACAGGAATCGAACTCGCGACATTGAAGTTGTTAGCGCCACACTCAACTGACTGAGCTAACCAGCCCCCTATTTCAACTAACTTTTTAAGGGTTTTCTTTCCTGTGCTCTTCTCTGATTCCATTTTTAGATCTATGGATAGAGGTATTACAAAGTAGGCTGAGACTTTATTTAAGCACTCATGTTAAGGAATTTCCCATTGAATTAAATCCTTGAAAAATGTTCCTTTCTCAGAAGCTCAACCTGGTCCAGTTGGTACTGCAAGTTATGAAAGTCTTTCTATTGCCCATTGAAAGCAACAGTCTTCAGTCTGTGGTTTGAGAGTGGCTGGAGTTAAAAGTATTTTTCTGTTTATATAACCCCCACAAAATATTTCAAAAGGCATTTTTTTTCTTATAGTTGCTCCTTGTCCTATTAGCCAAAATTTTTGTGTGTGTAGAAGTAAGCACCTAATCATAGCTTTGCAGGCTTTGTCAAGTTAATAGCCCCTTGCAGTCCACTGTAATGGCATGTGGAAGTTAAAGAAGGAAGATTTCTTTGTGTTAACCTATGACTTGTATCATGACTTAAGTTTTTTTTGTTTGCTTTTGCATGGATACTAAAAGCACGCAAGTTTAAAAAAGAATAAAAGAAAAATTAAATTTTAAACAGGTAACATGCAAACAAGCACAAGAAGAGAAGAGCTCATCATGATATTTCTGAAATTACAAATGTAATGAAATTTTAAAAGTCAGAAAGTATTTTTTTCTTTTTTTCCACTTATTTTTCCCTGTTTTTTTCACTAGAGTTGTAGAATGAGAAATTCAGATTTGACTGCAGAATAGAACAATCATCAAAAATACCTATGCAGGTATTTCCTCATTCCTGAAATCAGCATTAGAAAAATTGTCTCATCCTTTGTAGTTTTTTTCTTTAACTGAACTCAGAGTGCCAGTTTACCATGCCACAGATGCATTCATCAGCCTCCCACTTCATCTCTTTTCTTAGACTTGAAAAAGGGCATATCTAAGTCCCATTGGTATTAGTACATCATAATTAGGAGCATGCTTAAATGCTTCCTTCAATAGGACTGGATTTAAACACATGCTTAAGCACTTAATTGACTTGAGCTTAAATTGACTTAATGTAAAGAGTCATCCTATTGCAGCAGTGACTACTAACTTCAGCACAAGCAAGCTGTGTGCTGGTTCCTGGATCTGAAAAGCATGAAAGTTAATTCTGTGTTTTATTTCTTGTTAAAGACATAGAAAATCTTTATCCATTCATCACTCTTAAAAGAGAAGGAGAAGTTTACCTGCAGATTCTGATGTGTTGTAGAAAGTATAATTTGTTGAATTCCCAAGTGTCCATTTCACTGGTATATTCCATTTGTAA
>NW_009710648.1:0-17002 GCF_000703405.1 Apaloderma vittatum | reverse complement strand
AGAATCGAATGATATTTGAAACCAAATGCTAAAAATAAAACTCTAATGTATGTTTTTATTTGTTTTAATGGTTACATTGTTTTATGAAGCCAACTGTGTGCTTATGTACATACACATTTACCACACATCCCTTGTAATGAAATGCAGAGTTTTACCGATAGCTGTTGGCTGTGTTGTAAAGATATTTCTGTGCTATGATACTTTTCCCTGAAAAGCAAAATAAAAAGCATGAAGTGTGCAAGGATGTTTATGCTTTAGAGATAGGGAATAGCAGTAGCTTGTCTTAATAGTTAGTTTTTAACCAATCATTCTCAAAATATATCTGGTGGAGTAGAGTAAGGTTTTGTCCAGCACCTGATGTCGATCTACCAGCCAAGTAAACATGGTTAATATGGGGCCGTGTTGATTATGTACATAAAGTTAAGTCTGAAAGCTGCACAGTTTATCTGGTTCATTTCTATTTTTAGTTTTGGAAATCAATGGATCTGCTAGTGCCCTGTCCTTCTGAGTGCAGTCTTCACCTCTTGGTGACTCTGTGTGCTGGAGAGGGTAATAATTACCCATAATTAGAGAGAGATCATGTGAATGAATTTCCATTGTGCTATGCCATGTAACTTATTACCACAACCGTGAAACATGCAGCCCTGCTAAGCGGTATCTTCATGTCATATCAGATAATAATCTAGCAGGGTACAAAGCAATTAATTTAGTAGAAGATGATTTTATGTGGATGGCTGATGTCAGTGTTAATGATGATGTGTCTAGGGCTTTCTGCAGCCATCAGTTAATCTTTACGACACTGACTTGAAATAAGTGGTGAAGTATTATGAGACCTTTTTTACAGATGGGAAAACTGCAAGAGTTTAAGCAACCACCGTGACACATTAATCAGGACCTTTTCCAGCCTATTGTCCTTCTTCAAGACAACCCTAATTCCACCATTATAAAGCACTGGGGGCCTAATATGACCTTACTTCTTGCTTTTCGATTCCTTGAATACCTTAAGCGGGTCAATTCAGGCTCCTCAGTTCAGGGCATGCCTGGGAGAGAGCTGAGACATTTGGGCTGGAAGGGAGCCATCACACAGCCTCACTAAGACTTCGGCCAGGAAGTCAGGGAAGCAGGATGGTAGAGCATCCCATGAGACTACCTGCACATTCACCTGCACAGGGCAGCTAAAATTATTAACCCTTTTTTGGGCAGTCAGCTGTTGTTCCATGCTAGCATGTTACTGCCCATCCCAGGGAAATTTTTCTTCCACCTTAAATCCCCGCTGACAAAGACTCCATGAAAACCCAAGTGATTGGTCACTAACTTCCAGAAAACACCAAAATTAAGGCTTTGGTATTTCCTACAGCCTCCAGGAAGAAAGATCAACCATTGTTTTTTGTCTTCTGAACAAAAATATCTTAACAGTTTTATAAATTTCCAGATTTTATTAGTTCTCTTAGGGAGTTTACTGCCATGAAATGTAGAGAGGTTATTGTTTGGCCAGAAGCCCCACTATTGTGTTTCACCAAAAGAAAGCTCAAAAGATTTTTTTTTTTTAAATAAACACCTGGTTTTGTAAATACATTTAATGGGAGGGATTTTACTTAGTTTTCTTTATATATTCCTGAAGTTACATACATAAATACTTTTCCTGAGCAGAAGATAAAATAGCTATGTCGTGTTAACTGCGCATATTGAGGACGTGTTCCTGACATGCTATGCTGTAGCTACATATTTGCCCAGCAGCACTATTTTAAGAGCATAGGTTTTTGAACTTCCATTTCTTTTGAGTGCCAGCATGCAGGAGCTCACTCCTTCAAGCCAAGCAAGCCTGAAACAAGCAGGCAGCTCTAGAGACTATCCCTGCAGGGTTCAGAGAATAAAGCATGCACAAGGCCTGGAGTTTTCACAGCTTAAATCAAAGCCCTGCACTCAGACATGAGATAGACTAGTCCCACCTGGGGTGGGGTCTCTTCAGGGGCTTCCTCATCCTCACCTGTGAGGGTGGAAGGAGGAGGTATTTTTTTTTCAGTGGATTGACTTTTAGGCAAGGGAGTAAGTCTGTCCCAGGATAGATAATATCAGCATTATAATACATTCTACTGCATTTTATTAAGAAGTCATTTATAAAAACCATATATGCAGGAAAAATTCCCCGCTCACATTAGGAATGTCAGGGGCAGTGCACAACTCAGCTTCTTGACAGGTTAAAGTAGGTACAGTGCTGGGATTTATAGTCAAGAAATGATAAATCGCAACGTACTGTAAGTCTTAAAGTCAAGAAAAAGTAGGATTCCTGAGTCTGCTACCTCAAAGCATAAGTCAAAATTTTCAACACAAAGAAGTGTTTTTGACTGAGCGGTTTGTAACACCAGTGTTCAGATGGCACACTGCAGTAGTTTGCAGCTGGGGTTGCTTCAGAAGCCTGCAAACTTTTCTGCGTATGTTGGGAGAAATAAAACATTGCAAATATACAGGTAATTATCTCATCCCAACTCTTTCTATACCTGTCCAAAACTACCAATTCCATTGGCCTTCTCATTGCTCAAGCTTTTTATTTTTACTCAGAATGAAACGAGGTGGCCACAACTGTTTCTTCATTTTCTCCTTGTTCTTGCTCTTTTTATTAAAGTAAACAGTAGAAGTAAACGGAAAAGCGAATTTGGGTAGATTTAGTTCTGGTTCATACTGGCAAGTTTTATTGGTTTAGTTGATTTGGGTAGTCCAAGGAATGAAATCTTCCCACTATGGGTTAATTTTAATCTGTTTCATAAATGTTACCAAAGTTGTATTGCCTCAAAATGGGGGCTCACTAAGAACACACACAATGCCAGCTCTGAACAGCTCTTCAGCTAGTCAATGCTAGCTGGTGCAGCCAAGCCATTTCTCTGTGCAGGGCCACCAGCCTACAGGTAGGGTTCATATCCCCTCAGGTTAGTCACCTGTTAATTAAGAAATATGCCCTTGTAAAGTATCCCTCCTATCTTGAATAGCTCTTGATGAGGATTAATAACATTTATACATGACTAGCTATTTCACAATAACTCATGTTTTTAAGATGTAGAGAAGACACTGTATTTCATGTGAAGACCCTGTGATGTATTATAGATCCCATACCATATAGGAAAAGGAATAAACTATCATGGCATAAAATACCTGGATCATGGTATCTGATTTCTGGACAGAGAAAATTTTGTGTCAGTTTTCCTTAGTCTGGCAAACTATAGTTTGCAGTGGTTCAAGAGATGACTTGCAATCATCTGAGCTATCTGACTGTGGAAATAAGATTTTCTGAGAGACTTTTTTCAATTTTACTTTGCTATATTTGAGAAAGAAACTCTGAGACAAAGAGATGATGCTGTCCTAAAATTTAAATACTTATATCTAACTTCCTGTTGGTTTCTTTTTAAAAACAATTGCTGACAGTAAGTTTAGCAAGAATGGGTATAAGACTGCCTACGTGTTTGTCATTTGAAGATAATAACCATACAGGATTTCTACCTGTTTTGGATAGACTTTTACAGAAGGAACTTACCCAAGATCAGAAGGAGGGTGAGAAGCATTTGCACTGGGATCCAAGAGAAAACGTTTCTGTGTCAATACTGAATTATCTCCCATCTCCAAAACTGGGTAGCCCATCTGCCTCGTCCATGTGTCCATGACTTCCTTCACAGGTTTATTACTTGCCTATGAATGATGGAAGAAGGTTTCAGTGAAAAAGCAAATTCAGTTCAAAGAGGAAAAAAGATACATTTCTCTGATACTGAGAGAAAGAAGACCAGGAATTGGCAGAAAGAGCATGTTCAGTACAAAAAATACTCCATTAAATCCTTTTATGGTGCTTGTCATTGAAAGAAGGAGCAAGCTGAAAACTTGAACACAGAAAGAGGAAGTGAAAAGTGTGTGGGCAGGAGACTGGCCAGCAACATGGACAAGAAATACTGAGCAACCTTTGAGGCCCCTTGCATGCTCTAAGATCTCTCATTTTTTTCTAAGGAAATAACAGAACGAGACAGAAAGGATATAAAGAGACTTCTCAAAAGACAGAAAGGATATGAAGAGACTTTTCAAAACTGGAAATCTCCTTGCAGCATTCCCTGCTTTGAGTGCGAAGGAGGAGCTAGTACCAAAAACCAGCAGCTGCAATAATGTAAAATTCAACCCATTCTATGGACCAAGAACTTCTGTCCTAGAGACTGGAGCTGGAGAAAGATACCACTGCCTTCCCAGGATGCCACATGTGAGGGAAGGGAGCTAGGATCACTGTCTCCTTCTTCAGATGAGTTAGATGACTTGAAGATGCAGAGCACCAGAAAGAGAGCAAAAAGTTGTTCTGCTGAGCAGGAAGAAGTCTGGAATCAAGGAGAAGTTGAGAGCTTGAAAGGAGACACAAAAGTGCAACTTGGGCTGTGTGAGTGTCCACAGTGGTGGAAGGAAAGGAAACCTGATCAGGGAAGATCCTGGAAGTATGCAAGTGGGTTTTGAGGATAATGAGGTAGATGGAAAAAAACCAGCCCAGCCTCAAGGGCAAGAAAAGATCAGAAAATGGTGGCACAGAGAATTACCCAATTGGGACTCAGAAGCTAGAGGCAGAGATAGGTATCAACATTACTTGGGAGTGGATACTGTTGAGAGCTTTCAAACAGCTGAATCTGGTGAGAGACAAAGGAGAGTATGGGGTGCATGTGTGCAGTGGATGAGGGATGTTTTCACCACAGAATGAGTTTGGGAAGAAGGCTGTTTGTTTGCAAGTCCTCCTTTCTTTTTTCTTATTCCCTTCCCATAGTCTTATGCCAAAAAATGAGAAAATAATAAATATTTACTAGAAATAAGATATGTCAGAATATTCTAGGAGGCTGCCTAGCTTATGATCGCTCATTTACAGAAGAGCTACAGAATATAACAAGTTTGGAAAATAGAAATCAGCGGCTGAGATATGACACACTTATTAGCAAGGGTCTGGATTGCTGCAAAACATACCTCTTCCAGAGCTTCCCAAAATTGTTGTGTCTTGGCATTCTGGAAATGGTATTTCTTCAAATATGCCTAGAGAGAGGTAGAAGACTGTGAAAATACTACCAAGTTATTCTTCTTTGCCTATGAAAGTAATATACCTATTCAGTTGTACAGAGATACAGAGAGTACAGAGGTTACAGGTCAGCTGTACACAGTATCTTTCCATGAGCAGTAACATTGTGAGCAGGAGGTTAACTGGATCAACGTTCAGCTGATGAAGTTCCTTTGCTTTCCAATGCATCCCGTAATGCTAAAAGTCAGGATTTTCCAATGTGACTGGTTAGCATGAAATAAATTTGTACTTGAATAATTTTTCGTATATCGTTTGAATGGACACCAGCATATTCTGTCTAATGCAAGAGCTGTTTTAGAAGGAGGGAGCTATTTCAGGAGATTTCACTAGCTTTGGACTCAGAGTGGAATAGGCACGTCTAGTCACCTCTATATTGTGATCAAAATTACTGTTATGAGGAATAATGGTAACCAGCTAAGTGTTTGCACCTCCTAAAGACTATTCCTGTCCCATGTCTTACCTGGCTGCTTAGCGGCTGCTTCCCTACCCCTGTGATCTGGATCCTGGTGGTGTTTAGTCAGTAGATGGTGCTGTTTGTTTCACTGTTAGCTATGGATGCCTATTAAACGCTCTTGAAAGCTCTGAGGGGACCATCAAGGTGGCTGTATTTTCCTATCTTGTGGAACTGTCCTGACTGAATATATGAAAGGAAAAATAAAGAAAAATACAACTGTCTTGTATTAGCCCATAAATGTGCTCTCCCGGAAGGAGGGAGGTAAGAACAAACGTTCTTTAACTCTTTGTTGGCTGAGAGGAAAGGGCAGGTAACCTTCCCTTTTCTGGGAGGGCTCCTTTCTCCCATTATTTCTCTCGGTGATTTTGTAGTATCATATTTATCCTTCCGTGAGAAAGGACTATGAACTCTGCAACATCTCCCTTTTCTACTCCCTGTTACCTTGGCTCTCTAGGATTGGCTGTCCCTGCGTCAGGGCATGTAGGAACATAAGAGCATCGTTGCGTAGCAGGCTTGGGTGGATTGAAGGATGATCGCTATATGAAGCTGCAGACACACTTTACAGCTAAATGAGGGGATCCTAGTTGAGAAGAGGATAAGAGTGGAGTGGAGGAGGTTTCTCCACTAAAAGCTGTCATGAATTTAGGTTCTCACTGGCAGGCTATTAAATCTTAATACAGTTCATATTCCTGCTTCTGTGGGAGCCTGGAACTTCTTCCCCTTGATGTTGCCTGTTCAGTACTGAAATGCATGAAATACTATTGCTACTAATATCAGGATCTCTGATGTTAATTTTTTGAATGATGGCTTTGCTACTGTCACATGAGGATGGGCTGCATTTCTGGTGTGTTTTGGTGCCACCCTTACCTGACAGCCTTTTTGGAAGAGGCCTGGTGTAATCCAGTCTTGAATCATTCTGAGGATTGATGCACCCTGAGGACAAAGAGAAAGGGGAGAAGGTCATTCCATCTGGCTCTAACAGTGGATTTCCATTCATCTAAAAAGCAACATGTGAATGAATATTTTATAAAGCAAAAATAGAAACCATCTATCTGACTAAGAAAGTGTTTCTTCTGATTCCTTCACGGCATGGCACACTTGCCTGCCGGAGCTTAATTCTAGATATGAGAGCTGGTTTTTAGCTGTGATCAGGCTTCTGTTTCCAAGTGCAGCAGTCTTGGGAAGGGCTCCCAAGACCTGCTGCTGGGCGTTACTGTCCTGCTGCTCTACTAGCTTGTGTGAGCAGAGCTCCTTGTTTCACTTTGAACAGGACAGGGGTGAGGGCAGCTGGGGAACTAGTCCTGTCCAGCAGCACAATCGGACAGAGGAATGACTTCAGCTGAATGCCCAGCAGGTAAGAGACTCCAAAAATGCTGCAACTCTGGGGCTTTATGTGATGGAGATGCCAATTTAAGATTTGGAATGAGCTTTGCTGAGGGTTGCTGTAAAAGTTTTGGCCTCTGAAACAAGGTGGAACTGGGATCAGAGAGGTTACCTGGGTGTCACAGAAAAACAAACAGTTAGGAACTGGAAAGAAGAAAGAAGTAAAGACAAGACAGGAGAGAGAAGTAGAAAAGTCATGTGGAACAAAGAATGGAGTTGGCACCAAATGACGAAAAACAAAAGCAGTGCAAACCCAATCTAAACCACAAAATACGATTTTAGGATTAGCAAGTTTTCATTTTCTGAACTAAATCAAAGGGCAGCTGAGAGCCTAATGCTATGAATGGTTTAAGAATCCAGTTGTCCTATGAAAACAAGAATGTTATCTGAACTGCCAGTAAATCCTGTCTCCCCTATTTACATGTCTGAGAATAACAACTTGACTGCAGAAGTCACAGCAGAAGGACTGTTTGAGCAAATACGCTTCAAACTGCTTTCCAGACTATAGTTGCAGAGTCAAGGTGGTCAGTAGATGACTCTTTTCTGGTACAGTAATTTAATGTGTTTGCCATGAAATATGTTCAAAAATGATTCAGTAAAATTCAGAGCAGATCTCCATCACTGGTAATCATAAGGCTACTTCTGAGTAATGGCAATCATAAAGCCACATCTATGCTCTAGGGTACCTCAGTTGCTTGATTGTGTCTATCAGCCCTTTCTTATCTGATATCACCTCTCATAAACAATCCCCTCCCATTTATATTAAAAATCAGAATAGAAATAAGCACTTGTGTGTACATTTGGGAACAGCAGAGATCTCTTTTGCTTTAAATCGTAATGTATGTTTAGCCCATTCCATCTTCTGCTACTGCTTTTCAGTCTTGTCCCCCTACTCTTTGTCATTCCTCTGTAGTCTGTATTGCAGTGCATTTGAGAAAAACTTATCCCAACAAAACCACCGGTTATAGGAATTCCAGTGTTTTAATAACTTTCCTTTCTTTCAACTATTTGGGCAGGTTCAGGAGAGTGACCTTGATCTGAATAGCTGACTTTGTCTGATGGGGATGTAGGGGGGAGTCTTTTATCAACACCCACATAACCTCTCCTAGAGAGCTGTAGTAATTGCCAAGTATATGACAAGACTGTATGTGGCAGAAACATGAAAAGTTTAATCCTAAACGTCTTTAGCTGGGGCCTTCCAAAAATGTGGAACTCCAAGAGCAAATTTCTGGCAGAACTTATTCAAGTATTTGTTTTCTGAAAAGCTGATTAATGTTTGAACCGCAAAGGCAAAAAAATCTCATTAATAGAATGTTTCAAATTGTAGGAGAGGATTAAACTGGAAAAGAGGTGAAATGCCATTACTTTTCAAGCACAGAATATATACATTAATTGTGTAGTCAACAGGTCTACCATTGTACAGCTTTCCTAGATGTGTAATGCCCTAATGATCATATAGCAGCTAGCGGTTCCCTTACAGAATACACTGCAGTGACTCCACGGACCCTTAGGCAATTCATTAGAGTTTTAAGAATGTATAAGGACTGTAATTACTCTGGTAAAACTAACAGAGAGCATTCCAGATTATGTTTTATTTGTTTAGTGCTGAATATTATCATGAGATTGTTTTTATAAGAAAAATGCAGAAGAGAGGCCAAAATAAAGCCAAAAAGAAACAAGTTCATTTTGTCACATGTTTATATATAAATACTAACAGTAATTTGAGCTAAATCTACATGAAGACTTTCTCATTCAAGCCAAATTATATCCCAAGCCAAATTATATCCCAAGCAGACTGTTCCCAAACAATGCACGAATCCTCAAGTGTTTTTGCTTAAAAAAAAATGAGTTCATGTACCAATTATCTAGGCACAAAGAGATGAGTAAAAGCTAGATTTTTTTCTCCATTGTTTTTTCAGACCATGCAAAAGTTTGTCTCTTGCTAAGCTTACCACTCCAATACGTTTTGGTCCAGAGAATTTGATTTAGTTCTGTATGTTTCTTGACTTTTGTTGGTTTGATTTAAGAACAGTGTTACACAATGCAGGTTTTCACATGGTTTATGATTTGACTGTGAGGCATTTATGGTGTAATAAATACTGGTTGTAGTATTGGATAGAGGATTTAACAATTGAAAACAGAAAACCCATGGAAATGGATGGATCAAGTCTAGCTAATAAAAGTAATATCTATGGCTACAGACTAGCATAGTTAAAGTCAATATAATACATACTTTATGTTTAGCTGATAATGGGAGCTTGGAGGGCAAGCAGAAAGCAGGATTTAATAGTGGTGGATTTTGTGTGTTCAGTGGAAACTTACTATGCATCAGATAGAAAAGGAACACTGACAGACATACAGGAAGATGTCAACACAAACAGCAGCATGGCAAATGGCTGATTGAGGAGTGAGTGAGCAGAATCCTGGCTCCTTCCTCACCTTGGTGGCATATGCGACGGTGAGAGACAAGAGGGACAGGGGGTGTTTCCTCCTGTGCTCCAGACTTGTCTCTTAATGCAACTCTTAAAATGAGTAGAAGTAACAGTGTTGTCAGGATGCTTGAGTCAAGGGACACCCTGGTTAGATGTCACACAGATGCTCTGTGTCTAAGGACAAAATGGCTTTGGCTATGCCTGATATGGGGACAGATGAGCTGGTTTCAGCCTCCTAGCCTGGATCATGCTGTCCACATCAAAGTGGTGACCCTCAGCTTCTCTAATGCTCTGAAGCTCAAAGCACTTTTCCACAAGTGCTGAGCTCCTGCTTGTCGCCCCACACAACCAGAGGCTGTGGGCTCAGGGAGGCTTCTGTGCGCCCTGGTCACAGCAGCGGTTGAGTGGCACTAACACCCTGGCTCTTGCTGCTCAGATAGACCCAGGGTGTTTTTCCAGTCACTTCCAGCTGGCTTCTGAGTGAGCCTTTACAGACGCGAGTCCTCACTACCACTGACAGGAACAGCTTAAGGATGAGCAAATGTCAGATACCTAATGGGGCCCTCTACCTGCTCCTGGGCTACAGACTACGGTACTTCAAGTCAGTCCTGGGCTCTACAACTCTCTGTGAAATGTGGAGCTAACTTATCTCCCAGTTTAGGGCCAAGGTTGGTAGAAGCTGGTGTGGCCCATCTTTGCTGAGGCTTCTTGGGTGGCTGGAATACTGTGAGCAACATGTGACAAGACAAGAAGTTATTTTCCTGTTTTTATGGCTTGCTTCCCTGCTTTGCTTCCTCAAAACAGAAGTTATACTGCCCTGAAGGTGTGATCGGGAAGTGAAAGAGAGGACACCTGGACATCTGACCTTGTGTTAGATTATGAGGCTTGGCCTATCTAGGCTGCATCAACACATGAAGTGATGGGAGAGGGAGGTGCCTAAGCACCATATCTGGTTTAGGATAGTTTTAAAACCAACAACTCTAGCGGCAGAAACTGCTGACACCGATTTGCCTGCACCTCTGCATGCTGTGAGCTGGTGTGCATGGCACACACAGTGGCTGACCAAGGCTCTGGCTGCACTGTTCCTCTCACAACTGCTTTTGACTGAATCATCACTGACAGCAGTTGGGAATGTCTCAGAAAAAAGATCTGCACAGACACGACCCAGGTGCCATCCCTAGAGGTGGGATAGATGTTGGGATAGAGATGGGTAGATGTTGTGCTGAGGGACGTGGCTTAGTGGTGTTGATAGGGCTAGGACAAATGTTGGGCTCAATGATCTTGAAGGTCTCTTCCAACTGAAACTGTTCTATGATTCTAAGAGCTATGATTATGAACTCCCCTCATAATAATTCATCTTCGCTTCCAAGTCTCCACTTTGTTTGCAGCCAAAGTCACAACAGGAGGATATCCTACCTTACTGTAGGATATCCCATCAAACACTGAGGTGATTTCAGCTGGAGATGACACGTTGACCACAATTGGGTGAGAAGACAGCAATGAGTCATCCTTCATTACAGGAAGCACATCATCAATTAAAACCTGTTCAAACTGAGAAAGATAAGAGGTCAGAATATGAATAAAGGCAGGACTATACGTCTAACTCCACATAATATATAGCTTGAACTGCAGTTTCTCTAGGAGGAGGCAGCTGGAAATGGAATCAAATTTCACCTCCTCTAAAGAAGGACTTGCAAACTTGTACTTTACATCTGAGAGGGGAGGGATACAGTTTTCCCTTAACTCAGATATATTGCCACTTGCAAATTCTGTTTTCCTGTGTGTATCATAACACAAAAACCCTCACAGAAGGCAAAAAAAAGGAGACTGTATTATCAATTACAGTAGAGTGACAATATCTGCAAAGCCTTATGGACTTCTCTTGCAAAAACAGAGCTAGGAAGGGAGGGAAGGAGGGTTCTCTGTCTCAAGATTTAAAATTTTTTCAAAGAGGTTATAATTTCTTAAAAATAGTAAGTGGTCTTCAGTCAAAATCCCCCTACTTCCTAGTCAATCAAAAAAACCCTAAATTTCTGTTTAGTTTACCTCTTCTAATACTCACTAGAATGATAATACTGAAATGGCTCCAGATCTTAAATGAACATGGTATCTAGATACAAAAGGGTCTTTTAAATTTTAAGCTCAGTAATTAAAATTTTTTTCTATGTAGTTAGCACAACAGGTCCTCTACTTTACAGTGCAAAAGAAGTGACCTAGGAATGATTTTGTTCTCAGCTTCATGTAACATGGTTGAGAAAAGATATTTACTGGGAGCAGGGGGGAGGCAGGGGAAACTTGGTAGGAACTGCCTGCCTTTGAAAGTTACCAGGCTTCAGGGCTGGTAGATTTTGACAACAGGCTCAATCTATGCAAATCCTACCCTGCTTCTTTCCACTGGCATATGTTATATATTTTCTAGTATCCAGAATCTCATTACACCTGGTCAGCTGCGGGGATATATGTGTGCCATCACATCTGTTTGGGAGGGGAGGAAGGAGAGAGCAAGAAACCTCCCTTTATTCCCACACTGTCATTATTCCTCAGAGTATAGTGTGTATTTCAGGCTACCCTCTCTGTTTGCACCCCCCTCAAAGTGGCTGGGGTTGGTTTTGCTGCACAGTTAGCCACTTTAACTACCTATTTTTGCACTGTGCAGAGTAGAGGTTGTCTGAGCTGGAGCATTTGAAATGACACTTAAAATGCTGGCAGCAGCTGAACAGGGGATCTGGTATTTTCCTTGTTTTTTCCTTTCCTTTTTCACAGCCCAAGCTGTGGAGACAGGCCCAGGTTTTCAACCCTCACCAAGTTGGACAACGATCCTAAGACAAGTCACATGAAGAGACACTGCAAGCCCAACTAAATAAATAAAGGGGAATCTCCATCTTCCAGGGTTAGACCTTTAAATAACCTTGCAAAATTGCTAAAGCTCTGTCCAGAATCCACCTAGGTATTATTTGCCATAATAATAACCAAACACTTGACTCACTTGTTAAAAAATAATCACTCTTCTCCGCAGACTAAAACTTTATAAAGTTTACTTTGAATAATTTCTGACCATAATATGGGTAGGTGGAAAAGCTTAAACTAACTTTTTATTTATGTTGCACCACACTATGTTAGTTTTCTATAAATATACTTTAAATCTTCATTGTCCTTGACTGATTTTTACTCTGTTCCATAATGGTTCTCCCAGTCCCCGCAGCCCACCACAAGAAGGAAATAATTACCATTTGCCAATCTGGTTCCGTAGCATTTACTCCCAGGAACTCAAAATAACTGGCAAATCCTTCATTTAACCACAAGTCATCCCACCAGTCCATGGTCACAATATTTCCAAACCACTACAATTATAAACATTGAAAGATGTAGTGTTAGCTAAAGGGTAAATGTACAAGTAAGTATCTCACATATCCACAGAGAAGATTCATTTATTCACTTTTCTTCCCATTGCCAGATGAAAATAACCATAATTCTGGGGTTTAAATAGGAATTCAGGCCTTGCCTTGTGTTAAAACATCACTTCTATTATAAAATTACATATTACTAGGAAGATTGCTAATGATTTGTATACCACTGGAAATATTTGTAGTTTCTTCCTCTTGATGTGATGATTTATGCTTGTAAGGATATGATTTCAGACAGCCTCCACAGTATATAGTTGTCCCTATTTTCTTGCCCAGAAGAGACATCTGCACGTACAAATTAGTTCTTTTAAGATATTTTAGACAGATTTTCATTAGCTGACTCACAGTCTGCACCCAAGCATTTTCCTGAGAAAAATTCAAAGACAGTAGTTACAGTACTCTAAAGCTCTATGGGGGAACTGTTTCAGCATGATATTTTACAATCAAATTGTGAGCACATGTAGACCCTGAGATGGAGATAATGACAGTGTTTGCAAGATTAAAATGTTGTGACTACACATCTGAAGCACTGTAAAAATGAGTCATGTCCTAAAACGTACCTGATGAACGAGCTCATGGGCTATCACAGCAGCTACTCTCTGTTTGTTGGAAGTGGCCGACTCAGTGGGGTCATACAGCAGGTTTGTTTCTCTGTATGTGATCAGCCCCCAGTTCTCCATAGCACCTGTCCCAAAATCTGGAATAGCTATTTTATCTACATTGAAAGAAAGACAACATGATTACTACTGTATCCTTTAAGCCACTCTGCTTGCCCTCTTTCTGTTTATTTGCAGCCTGTTTTGCTTACCATTTTTGGCTCTTGCTTACTGCTGTGGGCTGCAGTCTATAACCTGTGTTTAAAAAGCAGAGAACTGGCCTACAGCAGCTGACAGCAAATGCTCTGGATCTCCTGAGATTAACAGAGCTAGGAGAAGTTGCACGAGCTGAGGAACTGCCCTGCAAGGTGATGCTATGCCACCTCCTGGGAGTGTGCATATCGTACATTACTTAATTTTGGCTCCAGAAATTAATAGTATTGTCTGGGGATGTGCTGTAGGCAGTAAACCTCCTGGAGCTATCTGTAGCATAATGAGGCATATCATTGGTTGTCACACTGCTGTATTAAAAATATTTATTGACATGTTAACTGAGGTAAATCCTCCACGCAGTGAACAACATCTGCTTCTATTTGCAGCCATTTGAGGGGGTTACTCATTTATGGTCAGTAATCAATACAGGTTTAAATGAGAATTGCCAGCTTGTTTGGACTGGCATTTTCTCTGCAAGTAATGACCATGGCCTTTCTATACGGGTTTGTGAAAACACAGAATTGGCTTTAAAACTGAATAGAACAAACAACCCTACTCCACCCTAACAGAAGACAGGAGTTACTTTTTTTAATTTAAACAACTTGATTACAGAATCAAAGCTGATAGTCTGGCAAGAGATTCAGACAGTCAAAACAAGAATCACAATGAAAATGAAAATTCCAGAAGCCATAAATCAATATGAAATATAATATTTAAATAAACAATTATGCAGAAACAGATTTGATTCATCGGGTTTGATTCAGATGATGGCTGAGGGAACAACACAGTAAGTCAAGATTTGTGATCTAACAGACATTCTGAGAAAAAATTGTATAAAATCTAAAGGAGCATCTATCCTCTGAAACTTCTGACAGGGTATTACCAGTACACCCTATAGCACAGATGGACCCCTCTCCGTATGCTGATGTGGCAAAGTCATCAGGTTTTTATTGAAATGAAGGTCTGAATATGAAGAGCAGGTGAGATACAGTCCAAATTATTACCAGGGACCAGTGTGAAAAAGAACAATGTATTATGCTGGTTTCCCTAATTCTGCTGTTACTGAAATGCAAACAGATATTTACAATAAACTCAGATGAGGTTTCGAAAGGAGGAGGTAAAAATCTGTTGTTAAAGTGAGTTAGCCTGATAGGTACATATATGAATAGCCAATATAAGTTTTGCATAGTATTGTTAATTGTCCTCAAAGTTCGAGGGTTTTTTTCCCCCCCCATTACATTGCCTTGGCTTGTTTGTAGTTAATATTTTTCCATCCTTTTAAGTTCATGAGCCTAAGTGAATTACCTCTTTGGAGGTCTTTGGAAGGGGCATTTTCAAAACTTTGATTACATTCTCACCCTTATTAGTTCAAACTGCACAAATTAGATTGAGAATCCAGATAGCCCAAGCTAAAGAATGCCCAACTGCACTACTTTCTCTTTGCTTGTTTTATAACCAGCAGCAAAATTTCATAGCGTGCCCAGTCCTCTGGGTCTTTATTTAACCCAGCAGTAGAAACTACAAATTATATGCTGGACCACATTCATTTTTCTAAGAAGCAGATACACACCCACTTTGCATTGACGTTAATAAATAGTATGACATATTCTCTGGCAGTTTATATCTTCACTTATCTCACTGCTGACTTTTGTCCAGAAGTTCCCATGGAAGTGATGCATATTTTTCTCAATTTTTTTCTGGCTCTATTTTAGATCATGATGTTCCTTTGCGGATGACACCAATGCTTCCTCTGATTTTTCACAAGACATTTTAAAACAACCATGCCAGGACTCGTGCTTCAATTCAGCAAACTGAACGGTAAGAACTGGTAACTAAACTGTTACTGAGACCAACCCTCCCATCATGACATTTAAGAACATCTTAAATTACATGGGTACAGTTTTAAAACAAGGTGGTATAATATCAGCAGTTAGCAACCAAATATTTTTATGCTATTTTCCACCAAAGCACAGAGACTTCTAGGAGAAACATAATCATGACGGTAAAATAAAAAAATTAAGTATTGTTATTTGAAATTCTTATCTGTATTTTTCTATATGAAATATAGGAATTAATAATCACCTAGTTTTGGAAGAGAATAGCTCAAATTAAAGTATTCTTCAAAGAAGTCGAATACAGTTTTTGTTACATTTGCTGCGTATTCAGCCGTGCTTATTTGCTGTGGCTGGGCATAAACTCTCAGCTGTAAAACACAGAGCAACAATTAGAACAGTCATCAGTTAAAAGAAATTAGAAGGTGGCAAGCATTGAAAAGACATTTAACATACATACCTATAACACTGCAGGTTTTCTCTGAGGGACTGGCCTGAACACTAAATTCTGTTTCCTAACACATTTCTTCAACAAAGATTTTCACGTGTCGTACATAAGAGACCACGTTAATATAATCGTACTTTCTACAGTATGCCTAAATTGTAAAACTGGTGAGAGCCATGTTCAGAACCTCACAGTGGCCATGCCCAGAGCAGTGCCTAGGTTCATACCAGTCCCTCCTTCCCCAATGCTTAGTTTTCTCTAGAAGAAAACTGGGCAAACACAATCAAATGGAATCCACTTCATTCATTCATCTGGACTGACCCCATCAGACCAATCTTAAGTACATCTGCTCCAAAATGTGTCTGAAGCTCATAGCACCTTATTTTCTTCAATATCTTCCTACCTTTCCTACCTGCTATCATAATTTCCTCTTGTCCTTACATATTTGAAGATCTCAGACTCTTTGAACATAGTGTGTTTACTATATCTGTAACTCTCCCTGGACATGCTGGCCCATGCAGGTTGAGCAGCTGTTTGCCCAGGACCTCAGGCCATATGGCCACCCAGTCACAGCTGTGGTGCCTGATGGATTGCTGTGCCTCTAGAGACCCCAGATGAAAATCAGCCTTCTGTCTTCCCACCAGGCAGGTCCAGGAAAACTGGCATATTTTGTAGCCCTGTGCAGGATGAGAGACCATTTCTGTGCTCCTTTTGCATATTTGAGCATTCTTTTCTTCCTGAATACAAAAAAACAGCGTAGTGAGTGCTGACCTCTCCATCCCTGGGCTTGGTGCCCAGGACTGCTTTGGCTGTTACTGTCAAGCAGTAAGAAGCCTCAGGCCCTGGAGGACTAGAGTCCTTATGGCACAGATAACGATGAGAAGGCCTACAGCTTGAAAAATCCTTTTGGGATGTTATCTCCACATCATGAAGACAAAACTTAGTTTCAGAATATATGGAGTTTTTTTGTGGGTCTTTCCCTCAATCTCTTTGTCCCGAAGCTCACTGTGCTGTCTACCCCAGAGCAGAGCCATAGCACTGGAGTGTTGTCTTGGGTTACAATATGTAACCAAAAATGTGTAATTCTATTTTCATCTGTTGAAACCGGCTGGAAGAATTTGTTTTATTTTGCTTTGTTTTTTTCATTCCGTGTTAACTCCAGG
>NW_009710647.1:24775-28306 GCF_000703405.1 Apaloderma vittatum | reverse complement strand
CCAGCCTAGGCCATTCTAGGATTCTATGTTATTTCCCAGATCAGGAAACGGAGTGATGGCTAATTCGGCCTCTCTCTTCCCTCTAAAATTTGCAAGTGGAGGAGATAGAGGGGAGTGAGGGCATGGAGATGCTGTTTGCTCATTGCGAGACGTGTTTATTTGCCATTAGCTGATAGGTAATTAAGTTAGCTCTGTTCCTCTGCCTCTTCCCTGGGAACTGCCCGGGGAGATGCTGAGAAAGCTCATCTGTTCCAGTCACCCGGCAGCTCTGCTAGCAAGAAATTTATCTCCCAGTAAGACCACGCAAGTCAAACAAACATTACCATGCAAGCCGGACAAACTCCAGGTTTGTGCTGAGAGATGGATCTGTGCGCCGTTAAAGGCAGAGCACAGCGCTTTGGGAGAGCAGCCATGTCCTCACACAGCTCTCCTGTTTTTCAGAACTCGGAAGAAAGAGTCACCGATCCTGTGCTTCCCACTGGCAGCTTGTTCAGCAGCACATCCCCTCCCAAACCCAACCCGAAGAAGGGACCTTGCTGCTGGGCAGCTGTCAGCTCTGCGCGTACGCACATGATGAGTCCACCGTATGTGGAGTGAAGCCACCTGCCATTTCTGGCTCTGGGAAGGAAATCATTCCTAAAACGGGTGGAGGGAGAGGAAAAGTGTATTTCCTGCAAAGCCAGCCTTGCCTCTCTACACACACCAGCTCGTCTACCCTGCTGAGTCTACCACAGACACCGAACTCAGCCTCCTGACAGGAGACGAAGGAGCACAAATCACCACTTTCCCAGGGAAAAGGCAGGGAAAGGGATGGGTCTCACTGCTGGCTTCCTTCCAGATCGTTTCCCACCCTGACATTGCCCAAAGAGCAAGCAGCAATAGCCGTGTGAGCGAGGAAGCATGAGCTGAGGAGGAATCAGGGATGTGGTCAACACCGAAGACCATCAGCTATCGAGGCCACCGCAGCATCTTCACTCTCTCCAGCTGTGAAACCCACCCGGTACAGGCTGGGGGAGTCGGAGGCTGAGTTGGCTCTCTCAGGAGCTGGCTGGTGAGAAAGGGCGGGGACCAAAGTGGGGTTTTCCATTGTCAACCTACATGGAAAATACTTAAAACACAAAGAAAGAGAACCTTAAACTGCAGGCTAGACTGAAAGGAAAGAACGTGGCCAACAGGGCAGGTTGTTGGGGGTATTTTTTTGGAGATTGAAATCTGTACAAATTGAAGAAGGCTGTGCTTTAATGCGTACTTATTTTTCCAGTCTAAACTGGCTACAATAGCCAACAAGTCCTTGTATGTCACTTGTCATATTTTCCTGCCTTTTCCTTCATGCTGGACATTGCTACTTCCAATCGCTGATGCCACGTGTCAGGCACGTGAAGAAAAATCATATGCCTTTTTTTTTTTTCAGTAGGTTTGTACCTCTTACGTACGTGGTAGCTCCCAGTTCCTTCCCTGTTTTAGGGAAAAATAGTTTGTTTAAACTTCAGCCTTATGAAAAAATGTAGGTTACGCAGCAGAGGAGATTGTCTCCTAACTGCATTTGAAAACAGAGGGTGATTCTGTGATGTGTAAGCGAAAGCCTCACCTTTCCCTAAGCCCCTGTACCAGCCTATGAGGCTACAGGTTCCAGGAATTGATGTGAAGAAATGAAAATCTCTGGAGGTGACAGTGGGTGCAGGGCGAGGGGCCGGTGGTGCAGGTTTTCCAGGGGATCCCCTGCAGCAGCTCATCTCTCCTGGGAGCAGAAAGCAGTCCCAGCCCAGTCACATCCTTGTCCCTTCCTCGGCAAGGCTGTCTCCTTACAGCGCCGGCACCAGACCCCATGGGCAGGAGACAGATGGATCCTTGTCCTTTTGTACTTCTCCGTGCCTTGGGGTTGGCTCGGCTGCTGCGCCAAGGAGATGCAATTAACCACTGGCTCAAGATGACGTCTGGAAACCAGAGAGTGGTGGCACGTGCCGCGAGTTTGCACCTGAAACACGCGACCCAGAGTGAGGTACGAGCATTTTTGCCCTTTTTCACCTGTTTCACAAACAGCTTGCAAGTGTAGTCACTCGGTAAATACGCAGCTTCCCGGCCTGATCCTGCGCCGGTGCATCGCGTGCTGCAGCAGGGAAGGTGCTGAAATGGTGAATCTGCCGTGTCCCACGTATGATCCCTTCCACTACAGCAATCAACAGTGACAAGTTGCTTGAGATCCATCAGCCTCACTATATTTAGCTTTTTTTTTTTAATCATTATTAAGATTTGTCATGGAAGAACAAGTTGTGTCGTTCACCAGAACAATCTCTCTCACAAGCAGACACTTTGAACAATAGAGGACACAATGAGCGCCGTGATTATATAAACTGCAAACAATCAAATCGCATCACATCACTAGCTGAAACAACCAGGGCTAAATGACAAGGAGTTAGGTATAGGTGCATACACCTCAGCGTTTCCTAAGCGTATCTTTTGCAGAGCTGTTGGAGGTATTTGCTTCCAGCCTCACATATTTCGCACCAAAACACGTGTTACGTTGGCCACAGACCTAGCCCAAAACCAGCCTCTGCAGGGACTGCCCAACATGAGGTAATCACATATTTACTCATCTTCTTGGTTGAATTTTGCTGCCTGCTGGGAACCTGGGGAGGACACAGCAGTGCTGTGATTTGGACCCAATTCAGTTAAATCACAATTTCAAGACAGAGTAAGTGTATCGATGTGCATTATTCTCCACACCCCGACCATGTGTTTTAGACGCATGCTTTTTTTAGGAACTTTCTATGCCTGACAGCCCCAAATGTGTGTCACCAGGTCCCCTGCCAGGCATTGGGATATCCTTCATCTTCACAGAAATGTTTGATTCCCAAGTAGACTGATAAATTACGAGAAGTAAGGAACAGAAGCTGCCGTCCATTTAGAGATACTAAATTTGATGCTGCCCATCTGTTTGCTAGGAAGAAGCAGGTTTCATGGGCTATATGCAGCCCAGGAGGAGGTAAGGTTTGCTGAGAGCTACCCGCCTGGGACAGGCATTATTTTTACCTGGAAATGGCAGAAGCGTGTCAGGCAGAGTGCCATTAGCAGAGCAGAAAGGCTGAGGGGTTCCGTTGTCAGGACCAGGGTGCTGCAGGAGGTCCCACACTCAGCAGAAATCTTGCTGGGAGATGTTTTGGGGATCTTTCATGCTGCACTACCAGCACTTTAGGAGAGGGCAAGTAAGTAGAAGAAGCTTGGCACAGGGATCGGACTCAGCTTTGGGAAGCTACGAGGAGTAAAGACTTCACTCTGAAGCTTTCTGAGTTAGAGTAACCAGCTACGTAACTGAGGAGCAGAAGTGCCTCGAAGTGAGAGCACAGTCATAGGAGTCTCTCTCTAAATAAAGTAACTATTTTGTTAGGCCTTGCATCGCTGCACAGTCAGTGTGATTTATTTTTTTACCTAACGCTTTTCCATTGTCAGGAGTGATTTGGAGGCTTGGCAAACTACCCGTCGCTTCTTTCTGCCGGGAGCAGTGGGCTGACGTCCTGTTTCCTACACTCAGCA
>NW_009710647.1:22822-24744 GCF_000703405.1 Apaloderma vittatum | reverse complement strand
GCTGCGAGACTAGATATCCCACTGAGCTGCGAGGCCACTTTCAGGGGTGTAAAGCCCACGGCAAGGCTATCATAAAGCATCTCTAGGTTGTAAAGCGACCAGGTGGCAATACAAAGGGCGATCAGGTATTTTTTGCATTCATGGCCTGCCTTGTAGGACCTCAGGGCGCTCTCTGGGCTGGCTGCCCCTGCAGAGCATCGCTGCGGTTTGAATGCAAGCTTCATTCATATGTGCAAAGATAACAGCTGCTCTTCCCAGGCTTTCTTCCTCTCTTTTGTCCCTGTAAAATAATCTTTCTTCCTAAAGAATTGCAACAAGGAGGAAAATGGCAAATTTAGGCTCCTTTCATATTTTTTTTGTTTAACCGCAAAATAAAAATAGCTTCTGTCAGCGCTTGCCATGCAGTCGTGTTTCTCCTTAATGTGCATCCTCTGAGATGCGTTGGTTCTTTCGGGAAGGAGAGAGAAGAATACACAAATTGTACCAATGTGGTCAGGAAACAGGAGAAGAATCCAGTTTGTCTCTTTTTCTCTGCTGTCCACGCTCTGATGTCTGTGAGGTGCAAGCACCCTTCAGAGATAGAGCCCAGGACAGAGAGAAAGGCAGGGAGGGAGAAGGCAGCGCAGCAGCAGCCTTCAGAAAGAATAGATTTATCTGCAGCATAAGATGACTTTCTCTGCAGTTCTTCAAACCGCTCCCTTTCCGCCGTGAAGAAAACGCTTGCGCCTTCACTCACAAAACCACCCAGGAGCACCTGCTCTGGTTCGCCAGCGCGCCCCTGCCCTGAGAGCAGATCTGTCCCAGGCTCAGCTGCTGGTCACCAAATTGTTCCTACGGGGGCTAACACGCAGGTCTCTGATACAGTAATTTCTTGCTGTTGTTTACTCTGGGCTGGTTTTGAATGAACCATCTTTACGTAAAAATGCTTTGTACTTTAGCCTCAGAGCTGCTGCTGTTTAACAAAAAGCCGTACATCGAAGGGAGCCGAGTTCAAACATGCTTTAGCTTTATATAAAGCAAGAAATCTATGAGGGCCAGGGCTGGCAGCAAACCCAGGGTTTCCCAATATCAAAGTTTGCTTTGCCATCCTCTGCCATCTGGAAGACTTTTTAGCTTCTCCCCTGGTTACAGACTTCCCATAGATTTGAATTCCGGTTCCAAGCAAAAGGATCCCTGTGGGTCAAGGTTTCCTCGGCAGCAGCTGGCAGAAGAGCCAGCTCTGCACTCCAACACCATCTCCAGCAGCCACAGGAGCAGCCTGGAGCCACACACATCTCTTAAATTAACTTGCTTCCTGGCTTTACTCCTTCCTCTCCTAGTCTCTGCCCTTCGCTTTCTCTTTTTCAGTATTCCTGTCCCCAGCCCGAGATACTTTTCCTTGTCAGTCTGTATGGTTTGGGTTTAATGCAGCATCAGGCATGCTCCGTGTGTCCCCAGCAGAGCCTGTGCGGGATGGGTTACCTTGTTTAGAGAAGTCTCCTGGGAGACAGAGATTTATTTCTTGCCATACCCAAACTGCTCGTTCTTGAATCAGGAGAAAACAAACAGGCACTGATGAGTCTGATACCAAGAGATGGGAGCTGGAGGAGGCTCCCAGCGAAGGTGAAGCAAGCAGCCCCCGCCAGCACGAGCTTGCTCTTGTCCTTCTCAGCACGAGCACAGCGTGAGCTGCGTTGACACGTACAGACCGTGAGCCAAGAGAAGCACCAAGCAAAAGAACATGGATATCTAGAGACGGTTGGTGCCCTTCACATTAAAATACTCTATCTGAGGAAGCTGTGTTTGGGGTTTTCTCTGCCTAAATACCAAACCTATTTAAAATTTAATTCCAACTTTTAAAATCAGTCCCCTTGATAGTCGATGGAAAGCTGCAGACAACTTGAACAATGCCTTTCCCTGCCCCTCCCTCCTCCTCCTCCCCC
>NW_009710647.1:22413-22791 GCF_000703405.1 Apaloderma vittatum | reverse complement strand
CCCCTCCCCCCCCCCCCCCTTCCCCTCTGCAGCCCACCCGGCCAGCCTCAGCAGGGACTTGGGAATCAGCCCGTGGGCTTCTGTCAGCCAGAGACTTCTAGCTGAGGCTGCTGAAGACTAAACTCACACCTTCAGGTTTCTCTTTTCTCCCTCCTGCCTCTCAGTAACACAAGAAAGAGGGTGACCATCTAAACAATGAACGAGAAATAATAGGTCTCCCCAAAACATCCTACATAATTCTTTCAGAACGTGTCAGATGGGGATGGGGACAACAAATAGTGAAGGATATAAATATTTTCCCTCTGGGAAGACATGGGCCAGCCAAGGATGGTGGTCTGAGAAGGCTCCTGTGCTAGCCCTGTGCTAATCCAAGGTCAG
>NW_009710647.1:9784-22387 GCF_000703405.1 Apaloderma vittatum | reverse complement strand
CCTGCGGTTCCCATCCCCATCTCTGACACGTCAGCAGTGTCCCCAGGCCTGCTGGCAGTGCCCCACGCCGCGGGCAAGGTGCCGAAACCACCGTGCTGCCTGGTGGCACCGCCCCACGCCGCTGCAGCGGAAAATTACAGACCCCCGTCATTTGCTGGGATTTTTTAAAAAGGATTACATTTTTGTATGGATGGGATTTGCCTGTGAAATGATACTCATTAGGAAATAATTACGAGATAAGGCCATCATTGTGCTTCAAGGCGAGGCTGGTTTCCATCTGCATCGGGAAGAAATCACTGCCTTCCCATTCTCAGAAGCGCCCTGGGATGGTAAGATTTGGGGACATGGTGTCCTTTTTAGGAGACCAGAAAAAAAAAAACAAAAAACTTTTTTTAAAAAAGCTCTTTTTAAACCCTGGTCCCTCTGCCCATGCCTGCTGGAGCCCAGCATTGCTCCAGGGAGATGGTTTAACTCTATCCCATCAGGAGAGCCTCTCGGGAAGGGTTGTGCAATGTCATTATAGAAGACCCAAGCTCCCTCGGTTTTTTTTCCAACAAGTAGAACGAAAAAGAAAGAGAGAGAAAAAAACTTTATCCATGAGTACATTTAGAGGCAGCAGAGAGCTTCTCTGCGAAAAATGGGCAGTGGAACACTATGAAACCTACGGCAAAGAGAACGTCAGTAACACTGCCTCAAGGTCCTGCACAGTTTTTAGGCTCTAAAGCAAATGAGAAAACCTCATCCTGCCTCAGCCTGAGTGTAACAACAGCTGAAACAGACCAGTGGGAATTGTTCCTGTCTAGCTTGTTCCCTGCAAACCCAGAAGAACTGGAGATTTTTTCTGAAGGTAATTGGGCTGGGTTTGCATCCCATTCCCATGCTGGGGAGGGGGCTCAGACACAGCTCGCCCGGGCACTGAAAGAGCTCATCACAGTCTTTACAAGCTGGGCTTGTTTGCAAAACTTCTGGAAAGACTCTGCAGAAACAATACTCTCGCGTGGAAGTCAGAAGGGAGAGGTATTTACAGCCTCCTGCGGGTGAAACGGCATAAAAATGCACGTTAAGGGAATATCATTGCCGGCGCAGTGAGCTATTGATACCTCAACTGTTACCGCGGTGTGATGAGGAGCCACTTTGCCTCCTACAGTGGGCAAAAATATATTAGCAAAGGAAGCACACAGGTAATGTTATTACAGAACATAGTTAATTAGATACAGCCCTTCAACAGCACAGCAGTCCCAGTGCCTCTTGGCACACAGCTCCTGCTCCCAAATGCCGTTCTTGCTCCTTCATGCAAATAGAACATAAAAAATCTCCAGTTTCTCCATGGCAGAGGGCTCCTGCCCAATCTTCCCTTGATTCCCAGGGTGGCAGCTACCGGTGGCTCCCTCGAGCCAACATCTCCACGCGTGCCTTCAACAAGCTTTCAAAATGGGACAGATGATGGGTACATGGGACGGGAGAAATAAAACCCTGCGTGTTTGCAAATGATGGAAGAAAACAGTATCAAAATATTGTCCAAATCACTTTGACTGGCACAGAGCGAGCAACTTCTGGCCAGCCGGTCACCTTGCGCTCCAAACACATTGTCCCTGCTCAGAGACAAACAGAACAAGGCCAGGGAAAACTAGCATCCCTCTTAACGAGAGGGAAGGGCTTTGGCGAGAACCAACCCAGGACCTTATGCCATGATGGGAATTAACCTTCCACAGTAGGAACAGGGTGCCACGTGCGACTTCTTCACATATTTGAGACTTTGCTGTCGATGGGAACCTGCCAACAAAGCGGGCTAAGAAGAAATGGTAAGGAAGTCTCTAAGAGAAAAGCAGATCACAGCTTGGCACGAAGCTGCTTTTGTTGGCAGTGCATAATTGATGCGAAATAAATTACAAGCCAAAACCCAGAGAAATCAGCCTGTTCTTTAGGGCACTGCTTCTAATGGGGGTTGAACACTTTCTATTTCTGGCTGAATTATTCTGATGCGTGAAGCGTGACAGATTGAACTGCTGCCCAGAATCTTCTTAGGTTTATTTACTAAAAGGCAAAAAAGCACGGGAAGATGAGACGATCATACCCAAACTCTGCCTACCCCTCCCCGTTAGCCCCCTCCCCAGTGACATTCTATTAATTTCGTTATAGATCCTTGAGAAACAGGCGGAGGGATGTTTGGCTTAGCATGGGAAGCAGCTCGTACCCCTTAGCATCATTCAGGAGGGTGCTGGTGCTCTGCCCGGCTCAGGCAGTCGCCTCTGGGGGAGGCGGGGGACAGGAGACGGTCGTTTTCTCTGCTTTTTCTCATTAATGAGAGAAAAGTCAGAACAAAATCCCATCTAATGTGAGGCTGTTCTCCTCCATGTACCCAGCCCTCCCCAGCCGAAGAGTCCCTGGGCATTTCAGATGCATGCTCACAGCCACATGCTGCCTGTGAAATTGCATCTGCATGCGAGCCCGGAGCTCCCAAAATGAGGAAATACGCTTATTAAAAACTACTACTTTAAAGGGGTCCTCAAGAAGCGTTGTTATTAGCCTGTGATATTGCTGTTTGCTCCCCATTGCCTGTAGTGCTCTTTCAGAAGGCTGAAAAGAACACTTCTTTCCCTGCCAATTTTGTCTTTTGGCTTCACTGAACATTTAAGGGTTAGTAAAGGGTTCTGTTCATGACTGCATTATATTTGAAAAATTCAGCACCGTGGCAGGAATGGCACTTGTGCAGGCTCTCAAGCGAATCTCTCGCAGAGTTTTTTGCTCTGGGCTGTACTGAGAGCAGTTGGGGATGGGGTTTTTCCTGCCGGGCTTACAGCTTCTGTCACAGGAAGGCTCCTCAAAAAGCATCTCCTGGCGTGGCAGTTCCCCGCCACGCTGCAATCCACAGAGGAATCGCAGCAGGACCTGCTGCCTGTGTGCAATGTGCTTCGCCTCCCCAGCAGAGATGGGAGCGGAAAACAGGACTGCAAGCTGCAGCAGAGAAGGGAAAAGTGCAGACAAAAATCAGAGCCAAAGGGAAAATGTAGGGCTCTTCCTTGGAAATATGTAATAACAAAAAAAAAAGCATTAAAATGTTTCATCTCCACTCATGGCGTGCAGCCTTGTGCTGTTATGAAAAGGCTCCTCATCTGAGGGAGCTAATGGAATTCTGGTGGCCAGCTTGTCTCAGGGAGACAAATGCATTACCAGCATAACCGAGTTGCCTCGGGTTTGTGGGCTCAGATCTGTCATTTCATTCCAGCTGTGCCTGGTACAGGGTTCAGGTGAGCCTGCTTTGGGATGAAGATGAGGGGATAAAGCTGGCTTTTTCCTCAGGCTGTTCTCCAGACCCTGAGACCTCAGAGGCATTGTGTCTCTGGCTGCACTCATCTATCCTATGCCAGATTAAACAGAATTAAAAACGTTGGCTGTATAACAAACCAGAAAGAGTAAAAGTCTTAACTCAAGCAGGCTCCTACCTGAGATAAATGCTGTAAGCATTGGGCTGTGTGGATGTTTCATATTTCTGCAGGTTTTACAATTCCTGGCTGTGGGGCGTGTGTTTGGGGGAGTGCAGTTATGTTTTTTCATTGCACTTTTTTAAAAAAACAAATGAAAATCTTTAACCAGCTCCACATTTGATCCTTTACAAAAAGCCTTTCTTTCTGGTCAGCTCTAGTGGATAAAATGGATTTCTTCTCTTTTAATTTACAAGAAAAACTCAGAAGAATAAATCAAAGGCAAGGCTAAGGTGAGCAGCTTATAAAAAGCAAGAGACTCCATTAATCTCCCAGGTCATGGGTGACATCTCACAGGGAGGGTGGGGTGGATTGGAATCAGTTTCCTCCTTGCTCACCTCAGCAGCAGGTGGAGCTGGCTCAGGAGCCACCACAGAGCGACCTGGTTGTTGAAAATTCCCGTTGTGTGTTTAGCTCACCCTCCTTTCCTCTGGAAAGCAGCTAATGGGAACTGTTACAGGAAAATGCACCTAGAGCCAGCCCAGCCCACCTCCCGAAAGCATCTGCCTGGGGGATGGAGCCAGTGCAGGCTGGATCCAGCGAAGGCATAAAGAACGAAGGCATAAACCAGCGTTGTTTAAAAATCCTGTGCTACCCTGGGTGGTCTTCATCTCTGCAGACAGAAGGCATCCCGCTAAGCAACCAAGGGAACGTCCACTAAACTGTGGTTTGCATTGTTCTCTATTTATGGCTGGATGTAAGGCCTGGAGGAGGAGATCCCCCCGAAGCGAGCCCCCGGTGCAACGGGCTCCGCAGCCAGCAGCCCTCGGGTCTCGTCCCGCTGCTGCCATGAGCCAAGGTGACCAACAAGCAGGCCAAGATCTTCGGGTCGTGCAAGCTCCGGGACAGCATCTACAGGGGTCTGGACAGCCAGTGCCGTTCAGAAAGGAGGAGGTGATGCTTTGAGCCTCTCTAGCACGGGACAACCTCCTCCTTCCCCAGGAGCCGAAACTTGTGGGAGCCCATGAAAGTCGGAAGTTGGGCACAACGTATTTGTATTGCAACCCAGAAGCCTCTCTCAGTCTCACTGCTCGGGGGGTCACATTTGATCTGGGAGCAGAAAGAGACATTTTGAAGGTCATCTTTCCTGCTCTGAGATTCTGCAGGTTTCTAAATTCAGCAAGCCTGATGTGCTGTCTCTGGAGCACCCTGGTGCACCCCACTTATGAAGAGCAAAATTAAACTGCTCAGTATGTGTGGTTATTGCCATCATTCCAAAATTCCAAATTATTCCAGATCTGGAATAATTTAAACAGATTTTTGCCTTACACTCTGGTTTCTGTTACATGTTAGTTTACCCAGATGGTGGGTGACAAGGCAGTGTTGATGGCGCATTTCAGATCCGCCATCTACCTTCACATTAATGTCTCTTAGTCTTTCTGACAGTATTTTAAGAGTAGAAGAGAACAAATACATGCATAAAGCTATGAAGCTAAAAGTCCACAAAAAAAAAAACTCCACAAAATTAGTCTACAACATGGTTGCAGAATCTGGATTCAATCTGAATGAAACTGCTGCACTTGTGAGCATTTTCATTTAGTGTTTTGTTGGCTGCATGGACAAGACGGTGGAGCAGCAGGAGGAAGGAGAGGGCACTGTTATCTGTCTTGTGAAAAACAAAGCCGCCATGCTTATTTGCCTAAATGTCTTCCGTGTGGACAAAGTGAGATCAGGACTCAAACCTGAGTCCTTCTACACTCAGGTACCACCTCCTGGGGAGCCCTGCGTCTGGCTGGTGCCCCGTGGTGCCAGGCTTGGACGAGAGAAAAGCTGTGCGAGGAGAAGCTGACACCGATATCGTGACGAAACCTTTGCTGTACAGCACAGAAAAATCTAGGCGATGCCATGGAAATAAAGGGCTGAGCACACGGAAGCTGCCTCTGTTGGTGTGTGCAGGGCAGGTCGGAGCAGCCGTTCTGCAGGGAGATGCTGCACTCTCTCCCAAAGCTGCCAGCGCCGAGGCTGCCCACCCACACTCTGCTCCACGGGGGTGTAGAGGTTCCTCTGCCTGTTCTTAAATCTCCTGGGGCCAAGTGAGAGACAGCCTGTGTCTGGGAGCTCTGCCCTGAGACAGGAGGTTTACACAAGCGAGGAAGGGCACTGCCAGCCCAGCACGAGGAGAAGCTTTGGCTGCCACGGGCTGTGTGTGGGGCGGGATGCCAGCCTCGCCGAGACCAGACTTGCTGACCAGAACCAAACAGAAGAGAACAGAAATTCACATTTAATTCCTAGAGGTTTTCTTCCTCCGAACAAATGGGATGTAAAAGGCTTTCCTGACCCCAGCAGAGAAAGTGGCAGCAGCAGGGCTGGGGGTCTTCTCTCCAAGGGCTGAGCTGGCTGTGTCCCTGATGCGTAGGGATGTCCCAGGGGGACAGGGTCCTTGGGGAGGAAAAGGGAGTGGACACCGCGGGAACAGGCCTCGACCTGTGCTGCTGGGAATGAGGGGAGAGAAAAAAAAAAGAAAAAGAATAGAAAGACAAAAAGAGCAATTCTAAGCTCGGCTGCTGAATTCCTCCCAGGAGGAGACACCTCCCCAGGAGAGCTGGGCTGTGAGAAGCGCCTTGCTTTTTTTCTCATCCAGAAGGTATTGGCTAATGCTTGCCAGCAGGAAGGCAGCCTCCCAGACAATGCCACAGCGTGGATTCACACAGGCAGTGGAAGCCCAGCTGGGCAGTTTCCCTTTTGAGCAGATTTCTTTAGCACATGGGTATTTTTCCACCACTACCATCACTTTTCCGCAAAAGACAGATCTGTTGGAGTGCCTCGCAGGCAGCTTTGTTTCACTCAGGGCCCAGCTCTGTTTCCCAGAATCGTAGCTGCTAAGGACAGAAAACCCTGTTTTCTCCATCTGTTGGGCACAGAAGGACTTCTTTTGCACCCAAGAATGTGGTTTCCCAACATTTAATTATTTGTTTTATAAGCCTGGTGCAATGAGGCTGATCCTGTTCCCTGCACTCTGCTGTCAGCACCTCCGACACAGCTGGCTTTGCCCAGCCCTAAAATTCACAACTCCGTGCTAACACCTTGAAGTGTCTCTAACTCTTCCGCACCCGGTAAGATTTCAAAGCATTCACTGGACTCTTACTACATGAGGGCCACTTGCGAGTTATTGAAATAACACTATATCCTAGTTCTTTCATTAAAACTTTCTTCTACGTGTCCCATCTCCATTTCAAAGACGACGAAGGTGCCAGCCCTGCCTTGTAGCTGGTGAAGTTGATGCATAAAGATACCAAAACTATTGTCCTGCCAGGAAAATTTTCCTAATAGGTCCAAAAGCAGAGCGTGAGCCCTTTGAGTCCTCTGGCCGTGCCCTGTCCCCTCCCCGGGCCTGGGGGATCTGCTCATTGCTCATGCTGGGCTGCGATATCGATCCTCCTCCCTCCCCTCGCTCCGTGGGAATCGGCGTGAGTCCCCAGTGCTACCTTTGCCCATGTCCCGTGTCAACTTGTTTCAGTGCCGAGCCTGCTGTTTGCACAGGCCATTCATTAGGGATAACTAGAGCAGGGAGCAATGAATGTCACTAATAGCATATAATTATAAATCCCCATTCTCTTCTTATGCTGTATGTGTGTGTCTGTTTATAGGCCAATTACACAGTAAATAGGATGCAATTAGAGTGATCTGTGCTGAAGGGCTGCACTTGTCACTGAGTGCTGAACTGGATGGACTCCAAATGGGGATGCCATTTCCCTTCACTGGAGTTCCCCCAGAATCTAGATCTCCTCAGGTTCTTCAGCTTCAACCCCAGTAATTTTTCCTAGTTTCTCTTGCTCTGCTGCCCCTGGGGCAATCAGATGTCTCAGTAATGCACCGGCTCTATTAACAATCCCATTCTCTTGGGTTTCCTCCTGCCTTCCCTTTTCTCTTGGCTTAAGCATATGTACTACCCAGAAACATGTCGCTGCTTTAGGTCAGGGTCCTACTAAACCAGCCTAAGTAGGCAGCGAGCAATTAGCCGACGCCAGACATTCCCGCTGTTCCCTGCACAAAATGACTTTACAGGGCTTGGTCTGCATAGCAAAAAAACCAAAAAGGTGGGGAGTTTCAGTGGGGGAAAAAGTGCTTTACTGTCCCCATTCCACTTGCTAGCCTGGAAGAGGTTCTCCATTTCCACAGTGCTCCGCAGAGGCAGTGTAAACTGCTTGGAGCCCCTAAACAGAGCTTCCATGTGAATGTTAGGTGATAAGAATAAAGCTGGCAGGGAGCGCTGAGGAGGAGACACTCCCGACTGCTGTCTTCTCTCGGTTCAGTGAATAAACAAACCTCAGGTCCCCACAGTTGTCACTCCGGCACTTCTTACCAGAACTGGCATCTTAAGCAACCCAGACGATGCTAAGAATAGCTGTACAAACATGGCTTTGGGCTTGCTGTAACATTTACCTGTGAGCTCCTCACATCCTATGTACAGAGGCTACACAAAGAGGCACGTTGTTTAGTACCACCAGTTTTTCTGTCTAGCCATGAAGGAAAAAGCTGAATTCAAGCTGGAGTTTGGATGCATCAGAAAAAATGTGTCAGATGAACCCTAACTGTGAAAACTTTCTGGCTGTTCCTGCGGCTGGAGAAAACTGTGATGCAGTTTGATGCAGTTTTCTACTCTACATTTGTTCTGTGTAAACAGGTATCTCGGTTGAGTTTCTAGCACAGAGATGCTACTGCTGCCAAGCTGAATGGCACTAGGGTTTGGAGAGCTACCTATGACAGAAAATTAAAAAATTAAAAAGATTTCAGTAGCTTTTACCAACAGGCTAATGGTTTCACAGAGAAGTTTCTGGGTTGTTCAGTGCAGTCAGTTTGGGGCTGCGTGGCACAAACAGTAGATCTGTGGCCAGTTCCATAGTTAATTCTCCCTTCATAGGGCAAGACTTGGAAATGACAGAGGCCCCAGAGTTGCCAGCCCCAGTAATGACTGTCAGGCTGGTCTGCATTTCATCTGGTGAGAAAGCAAAATGAAAATGAACATTATATGAACATGAGTAGTGCCTTACCATGAATGAGGAACCGTAACAGGCATCTTACGTCATCCTCGCTTTAGTTAAGCTAAGTGGAATTTAAGTGATGTACAACTACTGGAGGTGAGAGACAGAGATGAGTCAGGACTTTCCATGAGAAAAATGTCAGAAAAGATCCAGATGCTGGCAAGTACCAACAGACAGATACTCCTGACCTTATTTAGGCTATGGTGAGATGGCAGGAGCGTACTTGATTAGCTCATCTGAGGTTCAATATTTTTGGTGGTTGATCAATACCATAAGCAAGGAATCTCCCACTGAGGCTGAGTTCCTCTGAGCCATGTCCCTGCAGAGGTTTTCCTCTGCAGCTGATCCCCTCCTCAAACCGAGTTTCTGAGAAGACTGTCGCCCTTTGAGTGAGGATTTCCTTTCATGTCTCTGAACTAACCTCTACTCGTGCCTGTTTTTACATTTCTTCACTACACAGCCACACAGCCTCAACCTGCTGACCAGCCCATCGCCCCGTGCTCCTCAGCGTGCTGCGCGGTCAGGCGTCACCTGCCTGTCCCCTCACGCCTTCCCATGAAAGCCAGTGCTCTTCGAGGTGACCAACATGAACTTCGGTGGCCTTTCAGCCAATGTTGGGGGGCTAACACATCTCTCCTCTTGAATGCCAGCTTCCTTGAGGCAGGAGACGGTCTTTAAACGCTGGATGAGCTGGATGAGCACACAGCTGTGGGTTTCTATTCACACAGACACGGCTGTCTGTCAAATACGGATAATTGGATATTTTCCATACATTTGCATGAGGAATCAGAGGAAGTGTCTGCAGAAGCAGAGCCCCTGCATTTCAGGGGCTAGCTCGGATCCCTTCTCCCTTTAAGATGTCAGCCCCCGGGAGCTTCCCAGAGCATGACTGTACCCAGAGCAGTTATGGCTGCAGATTCGAGCGAAAAGTTAATTATGAATAATGACAAGAATGGAAGAAAGAACTCTGTGCTCTGTCCTCCTGGCATTAGGCAATTACTGCCCAGCTCATTTTAGAAGTTTATGCTTTTTTTTTTTCTTGCATTTAGCAGTGCCTGGCTTATTTCTCGTTGTGTGGAACCAGAGAGCATCGTATATTGCCTTTTAACCCAGCAGCTCTTGGAAACCTGGTGCTTTGCGGTTGCCCCTGGTACAAATGTTTAACAAATATTTGAATTCCAGAAGAACTTTATACTCTGTGCACTTAATCTTTTAGAATCCTGTTGCTGTCAGAACGCCCCTCCCATGCAGTGCTGGTGGCAAAGCGCCTCATCTCCTCCGAAAGCTTTTTTGACTTCCAGCTGTACTCCCTCTTGGTTTTTAGCCAGGCTTTCAAAACGCCATACACAACCAACCAGCTGCTAGATATTTATGTGGAACATTAGCCTTGCAATTAAAGGGAGAGAAAAAGAAGCTCAGCTTTGGGGTCTCTGTTCTGCTCCATTACTGCGTTTCTTTGCGAATGGAACTGCTCTAGGGGCTCCGAGGCAGGCAGGTCCCATTGATCCCCAGCTGCCTGTGGAATTACCTAGGCCAAGTCGAGCAAGTCAAGCCATGCCGAGGGTTATGAGTGACCCCCTAGTCCTATCCACAGCTTCTTCCTTCTGGTCAAATGAGCATGGTTATAAAAAGGGTCCCAGAGTGGAGGTGGAGCCCATCTAGACCCAGAGGCCACACTGTCATTGTTGTCCTGCTAGCTGGTCGCTTGGTATGTCCCAGGCAGGAGAGGGTTGAAGTGTTGATGCTTCTGCTTGAATCAGACTTGTCTGTACTCCCAGTCCTGCCATTTCAGCCTGGAAGTCTTCTGGACAGGATTTAACCTGCCAAATTTCAGGCCAAGGTGTTGGAAGCACTTTTAAAGTGGTTGTGGCTCAATCATAACCAAGTTCTTGTGGGTCCAGCAAGCAGAGGTGGAAGGAACGAAGTTTGAGGACCAGTGACTAGCAGTGAAGTGCAGACCACAGAGAATCCTATAATACGAACCACGTGCCAAGTGAGTAGGGAAGGCTTAAAAAAAATAAAATGCCTATGAGACGTTTCCTTCAGACAAGGAACTTGAGGGTCTGTTACCATTCACTGTGGACAGCAAAGAAGGGGAGCCCACACAGAGCTGAGCATGGGAAGGAAAGGTTTTCCTTCCCGCCTTCCATTTCACCAGCAAAATCTCGTGATGCTCTCATGGTAATTTTATTATTTCCATCTCACGTGCGAGCAGAATGAACGATGCTGCGGCACTGAGAGTGAAAACCAGCATCCTGGTTTCCACTTGTAGCTCTGTGTCTAGCTATTTGTCTGATCTCCGAACCAGGTACTCACCCTGATCAACAGCACTTCATTTTATCTCTCTGCAAAGTAGGAGTAAAAAAGAGGTGCCCCGTAGGGGGTCTGTGAATATTTCCTTCACTGCTTTAAAAGCAGTACTTGATCGGTTCTGAACAAAGATGTACATGTGAAAATAATTTAATTATTTATTATTATTGAACTCCTCCACCTTCAGTGGCTGGGCAAGCAAGGCCGTCAGCACCGTGTCAGAAAACGCTGCCTTGGGAAAATATCTTATGGGAACACTTTGCATCAGTTTTAAGACAAATGTTGATCAAAAGGGTCTCATGAGCAACTTTCTGATTTTGTGTCGTTCTGATGTTTTCAAACTACTTTGCTGACTTTTCCAAAAGTTTTAGCTATTAATGAAATTTAGTTGTGCACATGTATAACAACACATATGAAAGTTTATCAAGAATGACATGTTTTTATCTAGAGTATGGTACGTGCTTACATTACAGAAACAAAGTATTTTAAAATTTTAAAGCATAACTATCACTTAAAGGTACTTCTGTGGTTAGAAAATGGAACAGCTGGGTTTTGCCTTTCCATAACAAATCTTGGAAAAACATTTTGCTCCAACTCCAACACCCGGATCTCCGGCTATGGAAGCCTCCCCTGCTCCAAGGGGCTCCGCATCCAATCCTTTGTCATCACCAGGTGGGGCATTCAAAAGCAAACTGCGAGTATGAGGGTGTCACAAACACCAGTTCCCACAGGTTTTACTTCTACCTGAGCTACCCCTCCTGGCTACAAAGCCTTTTGTAACACCTTGAGCTGGTTCCACATCCCGCCTAGTCTTTTAGCTGAGGCATGGACTCTCCAGATGAGACCTTGGTAACAAGCTGAAGGCATTTTTAGCAAGTGGGTTTCAGGACAGAAGCTATTCTGTTTGAATTTCCTTCTTTTCCTTTTGGAGTCATTATCTCCAATTTGGGTGTGGAAGGCAAAGCTTCTAATTGTATATTGCAACGAGTGCATTTTTTATAAATAGCACCAATTGTTCTGCTGGGACATTCTCATCTGAATCGCACCCGTTCACATTCGCAGTCTCTCATCTTCCATGTGCAAGGAGAATATTTTGTGCCAACGAACCCCAATGGGTGACATGTGACACACAGGAGAGGCACTAGAGTGGGATTCGGGAAATCTGGGTCCCACTGCCAGCCAACACCGGTTCCACCCACCTTGTCACCCCCAAATCCCTTCCCTTTCCTGTATTTCTGCCCCTTTGCCCCTCCGGAGCCCTAGGTACAAAGCTCTCTGGATTGGGGTTGTTGCTACCCCTCTGCACACAGAAGTGGTACTGTCATATCGGCGGGTCACCGGAGCAGCTCTATGGAGCTCCGACTCTGCTTGAAAGCCAAAGCATCCCCGGCGCAGCCCTGTGCCCCACGGGGGCTGTGTTTGTGTGGCAGCAGAGAACGTGTCAGGTTGAGCTCTCCGGTGCGCTCCAGGCGAACAATTCACGGGCTGCTCAGTTTATGAGTGCAGCTCAGCCAGGAGCGTGTGCTTAATTGCTCAATGTACTGTAACACTCGTCGCTTCCTGCATTATCCACTTGCCCCAGCACTAGAGCTGCCACCTTCTCAAAACAGTCATTTCATGAAGTGAATTGCCTTTCCGCAATTATCTTTTATGCAATTAATATTCTCCCGGCAAATCACGGATCCCTCTGCCTCCTCAATATCTAAAGCAATTAAGGAGCCCAGCTGCCAACCCCGGCTGAATGAGTCACTCTGCTGGAGAAGAAGACACCATCGCTGCGCATCCTCCCCTCGTGATATTTTGGACTGAGAGTACTTTTCTTGCATTAC
>NW_009710647.1:0-9759 GCF_000703405.1 Apaloderma vittatum | reverse complement strand
GCCAGGTCGGGAGGCTCTCAGCGCCCTCTCCCCGCTCATGCTGGCCATCCCCTGTGCCCCAGCCATGGCTGGGGAGGAGACAAAGCTGCAGGCTCACCTCTGGCCAAGCAATAGCAGTAGTGGAGGTGCCTGCAGTAAGATCATAGCCCACCTGACTTCTCTAAGAGGCTTTATGAAGTTCAGAGAGCTACTCCGTGCTCCATTCTTTACGAAAGGAAAGAGCTTTTACAGCTTTCTTCTGAGAAAACAAACTGGGACAGTCCCGGGGCAAATTCTGGGTCATTTCTTAAATATATATACATCAGCCCTGTATGCCTTTCAGTACATATGTCAGAGGTACGTTTCAGCCCATTCCTCCATCCCATCACTCCTACAGCCTGCACAGTCAGCTTTGCTGACTGAAGTCAAAGAGGCTTTTTTAAACTGTGGTGACACTTGCATATCTTCCCTATCTGGAAGAGCTAATGTGGAAACTTTTACAGTGGACAAATAGTTGCAGTGCCTTCCTGCACTGAGCCTTTAAAGACATTTCTTTCGTTGCCGTTTACTCATCTGTTTCTACGGGAAGTTGCTTTGAGTCCTCATTCATCCCTACTGACAGCTTTACCACCAGCATGTTGCTTGGACTTTCTGTTCACTCGCCGTCTTTACAAACAGCGAGAGGTGCAATTTGCAGGGATGACTGCAGGAGATGAAGGCTCCTGGCTTAGCTCGGGAAAGTGGTTGTGTACTTATCTCAACAGAGTTGGAAACTGTTGTTCATCTGCAAGAAGCAAACAAGCAAAGTGTTTAGGCTGGCAAAGAGGACAGACAGCCCGAGGTGCCACATGTGGTTGCTGTTGAGTGGCATAAACAGAAGCCTTATATTAAAAAAAACCCCAGTTTTGGCAAAGTAACACAAGAAAGAGCCCAAGGCCATGGAGAAGTCAGAAGCCTGGAATATTTCACGTTGTGAATTGTCTCAGAACAATTGCTTCTTGAGAATCTGTTCTGCAGGCAGAGGAAGGGCAGACACTTTTTTATGTGACTCAGGCAAACTAGGGGAAGGCCAGTGCTGTGACATGATGAGTAAACAAGCATTTATTTAACCTGGGGGAGAGGAGAGGAGAGGAGAGGAGAGAGGAGAGGAAGCTAAGCATGGCTGGAGAATCCAAGGAGATGCATCACATAGGCATCAGGCAAGCCTGAGAAGGGAATCCAGGCAGAAGAAGCACAGGTTGCTTGGATGGCAATGTAGCTGGCAAGCAGAAGAAAATCCAGGACTAGAAAAAACTAACAATGGAGCAAACAAAAACCCAAGTACTGATGGCTGGAATTCCCTTCCTGACTCAGTTCTGGTCACTTTTTGTCCTAAGGTTGTAGTCTCACTTCTCAAAGTAAAAAGGGAAGAAATGCACATAGGAAGGAGGTTGCAGTGGGCAAAGGATCCCCACACCTACTGAATCACACTGCTCACATGTTGAAGCCGTGGTTTCAGCCACGAGAACCCTCCACGTCTGCCAAATCCTTGTGTGGCTTTTGGTCTGAAGCTGTTAGCCATCGTTTTTAGGCAGTAAGCAAAGAAATACCCCCGCATGGTTAGTAGATCGTTTTTGCAGACTGGAGCAGTGGCGAGGCCAGCTCTATTATGGTTTCTTCCACTAAGAAAAGTCTCCAGCAGACCGTCTCCCCATCCCATACAAAGCGAGTCTCAGGGGACCTTATGATGCCCCTCCCTGGGCACCTTTATCACTGCCTATTGAACCAAAGACATGTAAGAAAGACACAGAGTGTGCATTAGCCTCCTCCTTTCCCTGGCAGAACAATACAGGATTCTGCTTTGGACATGGCCCTTCCAGTTAATGTTTCTTCAGGGAGGGGAGAAACTCAGCCCACTGTTATTATTTATTAACATCTACTTCATGCCAGATCTGAATTTCTGACCTACATTGTGCTTGAGCACAGAGCCTATTGAAGGAGAATTTTGCCTAGAGTGAGGACTTCAAGTTTAAGTCTATTAATTATTAATTGCATTATTTATTTATTCAAAAGCCCCGGTGAAATGGGAATACTAGTTGTTCTCCTTCCTTGGAACTCATTCTCTTGCCTGGTTTCCTGCCTGGCTTTGCACATGTTCTTCCCCAAAGAAACAAGTCAAAAACTGCATCTGTTTGTGGAGGCAGAGGGTCAGATTTTTTGCCAGGCAGGTCAGGGTACAGTCACATTTATTCTTCTCCCATGCCACTTTGTAGAACCACAAGCTGGCGGAGAGAATGAAATACTAGCTTCATTTCCTGCAGATCCGAATTTCTTTTTTTTTTTTTAAAAAAAAAAAAAAGCCAAGGTTGGGAGAGACTGGATTTAGAACAAACCACCAAAACTACAGAGACCCTGCCAGTCAAAATGAACTTTTCACCGTAGAGATTTATTAATTTGGGAGAATCTATAAAAGATCTTCTTCAATCAAGGCTGTTCACCTATAAGCAAAACCACACACCTTGACAGAGCTGTGGTCATACTTGCCCATGTTCAGATGGAATACATTGATGTTTGCTAATTTAGACTCTTGACGTCCACAGACATTTGCCAGGATGCAAGAACGTTGTATTCTTGTACTGCTCAGCGTCACTTAAAAATCCAGGACGAGAACAGAAACCTTCTCATGTCTCTGCCTGGGTGTAACTTGATTTGCTTTGGAGGCAGACAGTGCAGCTGCAGCCTGCTGGCCTTCTGATGCTGGTGAGGCTGCAGCATCAGTGTTAATAAACCTCATCTCTCTCCTCTGAACTGCTCCTGAAACATCACCCAGCATTTCAGCCCAGCACCACATATGCTCCTTTATTTTGTGTTCAGGAGTAAACAGTTGCGGGCATGGACTTTTATTTGAGTGCACTATGTTTTCCCTCCTGTCTAGATATTGCTGCTGTACAAATACTGTCCCAAGGGCTCTCCCAGCAGCTCGTGAGATAAAGTTATTTTCTCCCATGCAGGAGTTCCCATATTGAGGAAATAAACATGAGGTTTCTATCCAGCGTCCTTTCCTTTGCTTTTCGAGTGTTCTGGCAGCTCAGCTGTGAGGAAATAAGGAAGAGGTCCTCCTCTCACCGTACTGCTGATGGCCTGAAGTCTCTTCCCTCTCCCATCCACATCCTGCGATATTCATTGACCCCAAACCCCACCAACTGCTCCATCGATCTCACCCCCACACACGGGCCTCCTTCCTTTTCCCCAGTGAGACGCCATGCAGGCACTAAAGGTGCTGGAGTGGGTGCAAGAGCACCGGGAGAAGAGGGAGCCTCAAGCAGAGAGCTGTTAGATACAAAGCAGCCTCTTGCGGTGGCTAAGCACTGCTAGATGAATACATAATCACTGCTTGTCAGGGCTTTATTTATTTCTCACTACCTGCCTGATGCTAAAAACATATTTATGTGTTTCTGAAATCATCACATGGTCAAATGCTGCTGCCGCCACCCCTGATCTTGTGGGAAAACTGGTTGACTTCCCAAAAGAAACTCCAGGCAGGGCAGAGACTGCGCCTCGCAAACTTCCTCTGCAGCAGAGGCAAGGGGTCCCCAAGCGTACCCAAGGGCAATCAGATCGTGAGCGCAGGTTGGAGAATGGGTCCTTTCCAAAGTCCTAGCCTCAGCTCTGCACTCAGCTCCTGAGGGCTGCCTGGATCTCCAAGAGGACTGACATCCATTATATTTTAGGTGTTGGCTGGGGATGGAAAAATCTCCATCTAGCTCCCGCAGAGGAAACCTACTCTATCGACATACAATCTCCCTCTGTCAGGGAGTGAAAATGAAACAGCCCTAGTAGGTCCCTTCTGGGCCATTTCCCTGAGAAATCCCAGGCAGGAAATTATCACTTCCAGCTCATCTTTTTTTCTGGCGCTTTTTCAGTCTTACTTGAAATTTGCCTTCCCACCTTATCCCTGTGATAGCGTCTCACAACCACGCATCCCAGCATCCATAGGTTCCTTCCGAAATCTTCCCCGTGCTTCCCTGCTTTAGTGCTGCCCTTTCCAGACGGACGTTCCCGGTCAGTTCAGCTAGATGCTGTTGTCCCACTGGCTGGAGGACGCTGCACCAGTGCTCAGTTGTAGCTCACACAACCCACTGTAACTTGGCCTCTCCTCACCTCACTTCGTACAACCATCCCTGAAATGCTTTCCCAGCTGCTGTCTCAGCTCAGCCCAGGTTGCCTGGTGCCATATGTCTTGGTATGGAAGGCAACAGCCCTCATTCCCCCTTCCTTCACATCAGCGTGGCCTCTGCCTGGAGGATCTAACTGGGGCAAGTCCGAGTAGGAGGTGCAGCCTGGACGCCGGTGAGCCCTTCCTGCTCTGCCAGTGAGGCCGGATTGACGTGACACATAACTGACAAACCAAGCGACTGAAGAGATTGCGAGCAACGGGGGTGAGCTGGGAGAGAAATCCTTCATGGAACAGAAGCTGCTTGCTTTGTCTAGGTGAGATCCGTTCAATACCATAAGATCCCACGGTTCCGTAACTCCTTTGTCACTGTCAAACACAACAGGCAGCTGCTGCTTCAGGCAGAAGGGGCACAGAGCCTCCCTGCAGCGCTAGGAAGGTGTGCGTTGCTCCCCATGAGGCACTGCTTCTTAATCACCTCTGCCAAAATGACTGAAATGAAACCTGTGGCTTGCAGAGTCAGGAGGCTCCTAAGGACGCTGTGATGCAGAAGCAGTGTTCCTTTAAAGATATCCCGACTGAAGGGAGGTCTACAGACAATTTCAGTAATGTGTACATGGGGGTGGTCTGTGAGTACCTATGCAAATGCATAAAAATGGAATGAAGAGGATCTAAAGCGAAAGAGCGGTGAAAAATCCATGACTCAACACTATCAGGACAGATAATGTGGATAAAAATGTTCTGAGTATAATAGAAATCCTAAAATTGTTACAGTTCTTTTATCAGATGAAGATAGTGATGCATCTAATATTCCTGCATGAAAAGAAACCCAACAAACTGACGAAGTCAACAAACATTAGTATCCAATAAATATTTATTTTCTATACTCTGAAAGAAACTAGGTGGTATATTAGTATCCTATGAGATTAATGCAATATTCTATTTTATGTTAACAACAAAAGGTATCAAATATCCTTTACTAGTGATAAAAGCTTCTAAATCAGGACACCTAGATGATGCTGAGAAGGTATCTAAAAGCTCTCTGAAGACTTCTCTAGATAGTTAATATCAATTTTTAATAAAATTTGGGAAAACTGAGAACCGCCTGCAAACTGTAAGGAAGGCAGTGTTGCATTAGCACTTTTAAAGTATATATGGCAGAGCAAGAGGAGAGGGAGAGCCCATCACTGAACTGGCTAAATTATACTCAGTCACTGGGGCTGATGTTTTGTGCATTGCAAACTCACCGATAGGACTTCAGAGCACTTTAACCAGCCAGGAATGGCCAACATGATGCCTACTAGCTCAAGAGCTTTTCTCGTAGCGATGCATTCCTGACCTGCTGCTCTCCCATACTCCAGCAGCGACCCAGAAGGGAACATAAATTCAGTCCCTGCAAAATTCTCAGCTCCCACTAAGAAAGAAGCTGGTGTATTTACACAGGGAAATTTTGGCTACACTGACAGAGAAAAGCCTCGCTCTGGAGAACAATGTTTTTCATCAGCACGGGGGAGCATGAACACACACGGCGCAACAACGAGGGGCTGCCCAAGCGCTGCTGTGACCAGAGGGAAAGCATGGGCTTCGACGCATGAGCACATCTGGGAACAGCCAGATGTTTGGTGTCACTGCTTCCTTTGGTGTTAAGATCTCCTTTGGCTATTGAGACTGGACGCTTCTTGGGATACTCGGGTGTCTTCACCCTTCCATACGACCCTTTCCTTCTCCCAGCCACCCTTCTCACAGGTATCTGACCTTGCACGTTCCCTCATAAACCCACACATCTGGATCTGGCCCCACTCGTTAAGCCAAAGATAAATACAGATATATAGATTACCTATGGTTTCACTGCCCAGCCTGCAATTCCAAACAGGTGAAATTAACTCTTGCCTGCCCCTACCCTGTCATTGGATCTTGAATCCATGGCTTGAATCCATAGTGACCACCCCCTCCCCTTGCCCAAAATTCCTTAGGAATCGTATGGCTGTTATGGAGGGCTTGTGCCTGTTTGGGGGCCGCCCGCCGAGAAGAAGCCGAGGTTGTGCAGTGAGGCACAAGAAAGAAGATGGCCCTCTCCTTATTTTTTTCCATAATGCTCACAGAAGCTTTGCTGCTGAACAGGAATATCTGGACACTTGAAAAGGCTGCCCACAGCAGCATGCTAATGCACTGGCACAGAAAAGAAACAACCTCAAGTTTCCCAGGTATTGGGGGGGTTCTCTTCCCTGTGCATGTACACTTCCTATTTCTTACGATACTTGCTCTTGTCAAGCCTCAAATACCTTTTTCCCCCCGAATGCAGTTTCTTTGCTCCCTCCTGGGTACGAGGGCTGACTTATCTAGCTGCTACATCAGCTTCTCCAGGTGGAGAGATAAACACAGGCCTAGGGAAAAAGCTTTGTCAGCTTTTGACGGAAAGATTAAATGACAGTTACTGGACCTAAGGCAGTGCCAGTGCTCAGCACGTGAATCTCAGTAAACACCACGGATCCCTCCATTCCAGAGGCTCCAGTGGAGTGAGAAATGTGTCTCACTTAACTGTGACAATCATTCTGAGCCCCGGGAGCCAGAGCTCAGGCAGCCACATCACTTCTTACTCTCTTGCCATCAGTATCGTTCACATGGTTTCTGCCCCCTCGCCAGTTGCTCCGGGAAGGTTGCCCACGAGGCTACAGAGGAGTAACCAGTTGGTCCGATCTATCTCACCGTGTGGCTGCATTTGGCAAAAAGTAGTAGAGAGTATCAAGGCATTGCAAAGGGCAGGTTCAGCTTCTCCATTCAGTGACAGCTGAAACCAAGTTTGAATGTGATAAATGAAAGAAAAAGCATCATGTCAAGAAATCTGCTCCCACCCTGAAAAAGAGTTGGTGAGATTTACCCTGGGAACTGTGAAGTGACAGCATCAGACACACTACAGACCTGCCAGCTCTGCCTTCTCCTTTCCACTACACAGACTCTTGCACTGTGGTGCTGTGTGTCAGAATTGGGGTGCTTACACCGTGCCTTGAACACCACAGCTGGCAGCAGAAATGCAGCTGCTGCTCAGAAAGAGAGAGGAAAGATGCCATCCCGCAGTAACCGTGCCTGTGACACTGTGCTTCAAGCTGCACACTTACAGAACAGGATGTGTTAAACCACCACAAGTGCCCAGGAAACCTGTAAATGCATAAACAGTAACGGAAGAGGGATACTTTATTTTTACATCTACTCCAAATCCAGCAGCCTTAGACCCAAACTAGTGTAGACGATAGCATGGGGGTACCATCAGAGAGTAGCCTGCCAGCGTATCCTGATCATTGATCTGATTCAGCCCTTCCAGGTGGCTCAAAGATGTCCACAAACACGCACTTTTCTGGGCTTCAAAAAATAACTTTGTCAAGAAGCCAGCCAGCTATTGTGAAGGGGCTTCAGGCTTCAGCTGAAGATCTCCCATGCCCCTTGCTGGAGAAACAGCGCAATAACAAAGCTCCCGAGAAACCACACTTGGCGGAAACATTGACGCAGAGAAATAAAGATGTCAAAGAAAAGCCAAACATATCATAGCTCTGTATCCTTATGGATAAAGGGGTTGACAAAACTCATTCATGGTAGCAGAAACTAGCGAAACTCATGCAACTTAAAATGTAGAATAGGACAGTCCTGCTGTATTTTGGCACTCTGTGTCTTCTGAAATACAGGGACATGTCTCCTGGGTTTAAAACTCAAAGGAACTCTTCAGAGCCCATGATATGTGGGAAATCATATTAGATGCTCATAGGATTATGGCATAAAAATGACTGTGCTGTTGTATAAAGGCACTGAAATTAGCTTCAGAATAACTAGCTGATGTGCCGATAGCCGTTTAGCTGTCAGGTATCTTACTAGCCCGTGCTGGGCTCTGCAGTGCTGTTTCCATTGCTGGAGCTAGCGAGCTGCAGGCCAGCTCAAGAGTTTCCACTCGGCACCACACTGAGACTGAAGCACCCTTGGAGCAGCTCTTGAATAGAGCTGACTAACAGCAGAAGAAGGGTAGAGAGCTTAAAAAGAGAAATTATTTTGATGTGCTGCCCTTACGTGGGGGAAACCAACGCTCCCTGAACGCGAGCCAGCTGCCCACGGGGGCAGTTGCGGCTCTGAGGCTGCCGTCTGGAAGGCGGCTGTGGCTTGGCCTTGGCTGTGGGATCGGCGGTGCTGGCTTCAGCATTACCACGCGATGGCACTTGTACTTCCACACCCGCCCTCTTCTGTCAGTGGGTTTGGTTTTCTTCCCCCTCTCCTCCGCTCCACACGGTTCCCTCTCCGATACAAGCTGTCCTAGTCCCAAAATACCTTCCTGACAATTCCCTCTCACTCTGGCTTGGTTTCCATCCGCAGGGAGGTATCTTCCCCGAGCTTGAGTAGTGAAAATAGGGAACACCCCATATTCAGAGACACGGCTTTGCTCGCGGATCCATTTGCGCTGCTGATTCACCGACGGCAGCAGGGACATCGCTGACCCTTGCAGGAGGAGCAAGGTGCCACTCTAAAGCTGCTACTCTGTATAGTCTTCAAGAAGCCTGAAGAAAGACGAGTTTTGCTTACAATAATTAAAAAAATCATAACAATTATTTGGCAAACATGATGGTTGCTGCCTGTCATTTAACATGTTCCCAGTGGAGCATGAAGTGAGCAGACTCATCGTTTAACATTTCATTTCCTCCTTTAGGCTTTGTCTGTTGGTGGTGACGGCAACCGAGTGGCCCAGAGGGAGTTGGTAATGAAATTTCTGTGGCTGTCCAAAACAAAATCAGTTTTAATCTAGGCCCTGCATAAACCAATGGCTAATTTTCTGACATCCTTTGTTTAAATTCTTTATTTTCCAGAGGCCAAAGCAGCAGTAGCCACACCTTTCTGACAACTGCAAGGGTGAAAAAGGACTTTTACTCCCAAAAGAAACGTTTGCATTCCATGAGAAATTAACAGATCTTCTGATTTTATCTAACAGTAAAAAACTTAACAAATGAAAAAAATAATGAAGCCTTTTCTCTGGAATAAGTATGTCAAGTAAGAATTCGGAAAGGAGGAAACATACTTTAAAATGGCACTGAAACCCAGCTAGATACAAAAGAAGTAACCAGAAAGGAAATGCTTCGAAACTGCCAGAGATGTCTCCTGCATAAGCTGTTTTAAATCAGTACGTGTTGATCATGCAAGAGGGACGCTTCTGGGGATGAGGCATCCACAACTTCTCTGGGAAACCTGTTCCAGCGTCTCACCACCCTCACAGAAAACAATTTGTCCCTAGATCTACTTTGGATCTACCTTCTTGTAGTTTAAAACTTACCCTTTCGCTACAAGCCCTGGTAAAAAGCCTCTCTCCATCACTTCAAGCCCCCTTTTGGTACTAGAAGGGCACAGTTAAGGTCTTTGGAGCAAGAGACATGGAGTGATGGAAGTTACAAGATGGTTACACCTGCTTTTTGTAAAACAACCCCCAAACCAGGCCGTTTTTTGCCGTCCACATTTCAGCACTGCTGAAAACCCCGTCCTCCTCTGGCACAGTGGAGCAGACTGAGGAGGGATCAACCTGAAGCTCAGAAATGGCTTTTGCTGATTTCATCCTCAGTGCGTATGTGTTTCACAGAATCACAGAATGTCAGGGGCTGGAA
>NW_009710646.1:0-12161 GCF_000703405.1 Apaloderma vittatum | reverse complement strand
ACCCCTAACATTCTGTGATTCTGTGATTCCAGGGGAAAGGAAATTGTCACTGTGGTTGACTATCCCAGTTAACTATTTTGGTGCCATAAATCTTCAGTTAGGCAATCTGAACATAAGATTTTCAGTGTTTTGAATGAGGAGTGAAGGGCTCAGCGTAACCTTGTGTTCTGTAAGATGCTGTTCTGGGAGTCAGAAGATAAAATCTCCGCATCTGAGTTTCTGAGAAGAGCTACATGTTTCCTGTGGTCTGGGCTTCCTGCCTGGGTACACCAGAGTCCTTTCCTTCTCCACTGGTACCTACTCAAATGCCTTTAATTCAGAGATAATTCCATTTTGCCTGTCTCTCCATCACTAGCTCCCTGGATATTTCCATGAAAGTTGACCTGCTGTCGCTAGGAAGATAATCCATTTCTGCCGATTAGTCACCCTCTACCATCATAAATGACTTCAGAGATAAATAGTTCACTTGGCCACTGTTTCTGATGTCACAAGGACTGGGGCCCTATGGCAGAGCAGGTGGAAATGAAGGAAAGTATAAAAACAAGACAATCCTTTTAAAATTATGGTGAATTCTTTCAGAAAATCAGTGTAGAAAATAAAAAAAAAATCTCTGAGTCATGAAACAACTTTTTAAACTAAGTCCAACCTTTACTGACATTTTAAAGTACAAAGGAAATGAATTCATTTTTTTGGATGGGTAGAATCCTCTCTATGGTACAAATTATTTTTCAGACTGATTTTCTATTAAGACACTCTCACAAAATAAATTTCTAGTTTTATTTTAAAATCTATTCAGTTTTGAATGAGTCACTCAGTGCCTACACATAAGGGAATCTTGCAGTCCAAATACTATTTAAGACTTGAAATGAAACCATGCTTTATGTCTGAATAGTGAACTATAATTACCTCAGTTTATAACTGTCAAGAAAGAAAAAAAAAGAAAAAAGAAAGGAAAGGAAAAGCAAAGCAAAGAAGCAGATTTTATTCATCCGCACAGCACATATTATTCACCCTTTATTTGGAAATCTGCAGACTGACTCTCAAAACCAAACAGGAAATCCAGGATTCAGGAATTACGAGGCAGCAGAAGATGGAAGCACATTCTGCAAATTCTACTTCCCATAAATGGCATAATTCATGCTTATACAAACTCATTTAACAAGTTTAGATATAGGGTAACTGTCACTCTCTGTGTTGGCCTGTATATCTGGATCTCTGTCTCATTTAGATGGGCAGATCAAGGCAACCTGCAAACTAAGAAATCATTTTTCTCCAAACCAGACAACTTAATTTTAATAACCTGTCAGTAATGTGTTTATACAGTGTTGCATTTTACAAGAATCCCAGTATGCATGGTGAACAGAAGGTAAATAGAAATAAAATGAGTCTTGGGGCATAATTATTTCTTTGGTCAAGAGTAAAGTATTTTCTTTTTACCTTTTTTACAATTGTGGAAATTTTAAAATCAAGCCCATTTAACAAACTAAAATCTGTGTCTTTGCTAATTTTATTATTCATAATCCCATCACAAATTTCTGCTCTTTTTGGTCTCCTAAGACAAAGGGCAACAGAATATTACCCTCACTGTAGAGTTGCTGCTATGTTAAGCAAAAATATTACTTTGCTGAGTGAAAGACAGGATTCTTCACAGTATCGAGAATGTTGCCCTAAGGTTTCTAGATTGATCTCTTTTATCTGTCTTTTTGGTATTTTAGGACAAGTTCACAGGGATCAGCATCTTCTTAGCAGGTAAGTTGTTTAGGAGTTTAACAAATGTGTCTTCGCATTAAAGCCATCTTACAGTCCCTGGAAAGCAATATGCATATCGCTTTCCTCTCTGTATTTATCTGATGTAAAACTCCATTGAGTAAGCTCTTGTCCAACGGGAATATCTACAGAAATATCTGTTCTGCTTTATTTAGGTGCCCTTGCACTGACATTTAATCTTAGTCAGTTAAATGAAATAAGGAAAAATTTTGCATGGAAGACACTTGTGACAATTCCTCCACAATGAGGTTAAAGCAAAACAGACGACACATTTTCCCGGCAAAGCATGATGCCATGTTTTATGATAATCCATTTTGCCACAGAGTAGAGTCAGTGAAAGGTTTCCTTTTCGCAAGGAGCAGTATGAATAGAAAGTCTTAATTTTTAATCTGCTTCTACTGTAGCCATGTAGACTGACAGAAAGAAGCATATTTGATGTTTTTTTACAAAATAATAATTAAGCAAGAGGGAAAATATGTCTATATTTTTTATGCCTAGTCTGAGAAAACCAGTTAAATCAGCATTTAAAGCTTCAGTGAGCACACATGTGAGATATCAAGAACAAGTTTGCTGACAGGTATGTCAGTTTACAGAGTTAGTAATGATTACAGTTTCCTCAGAGTGAGGAAAAAAATGTGAAAGAAAAAGAGAATACAATTAAACATTAGAGGTGGAGGTATGACAGAGCTTAGGATGTCTATGTAGTGGTGACACACTACACACAAGAATGGGTTAATTCCCACTAACAGAGCCTTATTGCCTACCAGTAATTCTATTCCTGTTAAGAAGACACTGAAACTGTTTCTTAATCCTTTAACTTTATCTGCCGTTTCAAAGCGCATGTATATAACATGTTGGAAAAATGATCTAGTTTTTTCTACATGTTTTGCCAGAACAGGACAAACATAAATGAATTACTTGAAGGACCAGAAAGTAATGTCTGCTATGTAAGTCTTAAAGGACACGTATTTCTGATAAAAAAATCAAAAAATACTTATGAAGTCTGTCAGAGGAAATCGTATTCAAGTAGTGTTTAATTTCTGTTTCCTCAGCTCCAATGACTGTGAGTGTTAAACACCATTAGGAGGTCCATTAGCATGACATTTGAGTTCAATGCAATGAGCAAAGGTTTCTAGTGCTGTCCACATGAATGAACTCCATTATCACCTTAGGGAAGTTCCCACCTCCCATTGTTTATCTGGCCGATTAGTAAACCATGCAGGCCAGGGACTGTGTCTCACTCTGAGGCCTTGCCTCAGAGGAGGCAGTATACCTTACTGAAATAAAAGTGACGGTATTTCAAAGTGACAGTATTTCAACAGATGAAGAAGCAAAGGCAAAAGCTTATCTGGCATGACTGTGAACAGAATCTTGACTGGTTTATTTGCAAAAAAAGCCACTTTATATCGAGTAAATTAGTTGGCAAATTTGGATCACATTTAACAGATAGTACCAGCCGATAATTGAAATAGAAGAAACTGAAATTTTTAAGTATTGGAAACACTTCATTTACTGGAAAAACTGTCAGGAAAATTCATGTGTCGTTCATAAATTGAGGGGAAACTTAATCTTTTCACTAGCTTGTGAATTTGCACAGGATGTGGAAGGCCCCAATTCCAATATATACATTTCCAGAGTGCATTTAAAGCAACTTGAACCACAAAACCTAGTCTTGCATGAAGTAACAGGACACTGCTTAAGGGAGTTACAGACAATGCTTGTGAATCTATATATGTGCTCTTATTTAAAAAGAGCAAAAATAAAATGAAAAAATGCTTTCTTGGAAAAAAACACACCTGTGTTTCTTATTAATGTGTCATCTGAAATCTGTTGAATTGTGAATTGACAGACTAACATTGTTCATTTGTTTATTGTTGCATAGTTTTTCAACAGAGAAACGAGGAGATCCCTAAGGAGAAAATTTTTCCAAATTTTTTTGAAGACATACAAAAGTAAACCAGTTGACAGAAAGAATCTTAGAATTTGTGATAAATTTTAATTGCAGGTGAAAGACTTGCATTGAATGATTTCTGCTCTTTCTATGGAAATTATAGAGTCTTCCACATTTTTATGTACCTTTGTAAAGTAGTGACAGCGGCAACTTTTATTGACTTTACTTTCTATTTTAAAATGAGCTGTGTCAAAAGTTTGCCCTTGATCATCCCAACTTATTTCATTTTGGTTCATATCATGGAAACACATCAGAGCATGCAACAGCATTAATTTTGGATGAAATTGTACCTGAAGATGTGTCCCTGGAGCATGCTCACTTCTGCTAGCAATCCCATCCATGGAATCAGACTAGAGCTAGTCCAAGCATAAGTGCTGAAGCACAAGTGGTAAGGACATTGTGTTCTCAGCAGAGACTCTTATCTGACAGCACAGACTCCCATCACTGTAAGCATAAGTGTAGATGATCACTTAAATTATCCTAAATCATAAGATTTTAGTATTGCTGACAGAGTTATGAACAACTGTAGGAAGGCTGCTGGAGAAAACTATGAAACATGAGGATCTACTACCCTAAGTAACCCTTAGCTAATCACAGCTGCAATAATGGTATAACTGCAATAGTATACTTACAGTATTAACTTAAAAAAAGTCAATCATAATACTAGATAATAAAGTAAAATGAAAACTACAATTACTAATACCTGCTTGGATTTTAACACTTTTGTGACATTTTAAAAAACGTAGATTAAAATGAAGACTGTTGTGACTTGCAGAGTATCTACCACAGTTCTTTTCTATCTACTAAACCTGACAACAGTAGTTTATGCAAGAATTACAGCTCTAGTTATTCACGGTCCCTTATGAAATAGTAATTTGGGGTTTGGATTCACAATGGGAAGTATAAATGAAAACATAGGAGTATGTCCTATGATACATGTACTTGGCTCACTAATTCATATCAAAGACTTTAACCTACTGATACCGTCTCTGTCAGTCTGGAGGTGGAAACCTGTCAAACACAAAATACTAGCTTCAAATGCGATAATCAAATAGCAATAGAGACTGTAGGATAGGTGACAATCTGAAACTGAAAGTTTGGTCAAAACCCCAGGAATTTAATCTTATGAATGTTTTGAGGATCCCCTTTCCATATCTCAATAGATGAAGCTAATCTCCTTTAAAATGTCAATAGTCCAACTCTCCCCTATTTTCAGCTTTCTGAATCCTTTATAGCTCCACAAAGTGAACAGGACACTTAAGCTTGTCATGACTCATTTGTGCTGCTCTAGCAGCACAGAAATGCCATAAAGCATTCCCCTTTTTTCCAGTGCAGTTCAGATGTTCCCCAATGCACACATCTGAACTTTTCCAGTTCTTCCTTGCAGAATGTTTACCTTTGTAAAATCTTAAAAATTATGGTCTTGCCCATATCATATGAAGGGGTTCCGAGTCATACAGTCTATTACATCGTCTAGGACTTTGTCTCTCTTGTCTGTTCCCAGCCATGCATGTAAAAGAAGCGGGGAGCCAGACACTCTATAAAACATTACAGACTCTACCTGTTTGGCAAAGCACCTGATTGAAGGGGCACACACAGCTAACATAATGACTACCAGTGTATGACATCATGCTAGGCCATGTTATAGATACAGATGGTTAGTAACTTTAAGAAGCCTGCAACGTCACAGCAAAAGCTACATGAAATCACTTTGAATTTGCCTGTAATTAGCTAAAGGGCACAGACGAGTACACAGAAGAATAACCACTTGTTCTCTTTTTAACATCTGGTAATTAAGTGGAGAAAAGTGGTGGTTTCTTGTGGGAAAATAATTTACCCATTAATCTTAACCACAGTAACCTAGTCACAGCATTTGGATCAAATTGCAGAAAGGAAGAAAAGCACTGGCAGCACTTTATTTCACATACTGATATCCAATCTGCATTTATTTTTCTGCATAATGTTCTTCATAGCCTCATGAGGGCTTTAATACAAGGAGAGAATAGGATTACAAAGGGAATGCGTTGCAAGGACATACGGTAAATGCAAACTCACTTACACTGACACTGGAAGAGGGGGCAAATGAACTGGAACTCACAATCTTATTAGAACCCACATGTAAAATTTTACTCTTCTGCTGCTCTTTTTTTTTTTTTTCCCCTCAGGGCAATACCGAACTATTTGTTTCAGCTATGCTCCACTTTTAAAGTAGAAGTCAGATTCTTAGCCCTACAAAATTTTCCTATCATTTTATTCTTTCTATAAAAAGAAATGTTAGAGAATTAAATACAGTATATATGTGTATAGACTGGGTGTTACCACTGAAATAGGAAGTCAGATGGTAAAAGACTGAAATTACGAGAGTTGCATCAGCATGAAGCTGGTATAAAGTACAGGGAATGAGTCCTATTTTGGATTCATATTAATGCACAATATGAAAAAGAGAGACAAGAATAAAGGCATGTTTATGGCTTGCAGATATAATCAGCACCTCCTACTACATATAACTTCGTTTTAGCAAATGCAAATGATTTATTCAGATACAGTACCTACATCTTTCTAGCAAATTCTTTTACAGTAATTCCATTTGAATGCAGACATCTGCTGAGAAACCATAAAGTATCAATTAAGCTTTCACTATGTGTCATTTAACTGAAGTGTTTTCATCATGGACATGACCATTGCCTAATTCAGGATCAATTTGTATGCAAACCATACCAATTTTTAAGTATTTGGAATCAATCACTTGAATATTGAAAGCTCCCCATATTTGAAATATTGAAGTTACCCATTCAGTGAGCTCCATTTATGTTGTGCACTGAATAAGGCAGGAGCTTTGTGAAAAAACACTGTATTATTATGTAATTAATTCCAACGCAGATGTGCAAAGGGAGCACTGGTAATCTTCATTACGGCCTTTCCTTACTCTGAGCATCTGGCTTTGCTATCTTACCTTTCATTTAGCAAAGCAGTGCTGCTAGTTAAGTACAATTGCCTAAGGTTTTTCTCTTTTCTTAACAAGTAAAATAAGAACTAAAATTCCAGTATGTGGATTCATATTGTCTCCTGTATTGATTAAACAACAAGATTTTTCCTGGAACAAGTTAGAAAGCTTATTTCTTCTCTACTTTCTCTGTGCAGAAAATGTCAGGGTTTTTTTATTAAACTCCCTGATGAATCATTTTTTTTGCAAGGCAAACAGATATTTCTTGTGGCCTTTTTTTTTTTTTCCAAAGGAAATACACAGGCCCCTGCCACCTGAGCTAAAGGACTTGAAAGTCATAAAATCACAAAATGGTTTGAGTTGGAAGGGACTTTAAAAAACATCTAGGTCAAACCCACCTGCCATGGGCAGGAACACCTTCCACTAGCTCAAGTTGCTCAAAGCCTCATCCATCCTAGCCTTGCACATTTCCAGGCATGAGGCATCCACAACTTCCCTGGGCTACCTGTTACAATGTCTCACCATCCTCCCAGTGAGGACCTTCTTCCTCATGCCTTACATAAACCTACCCTGCTCCAATTTAAAACCATTGCATGCTTTGGCTATGCCTTGCTCTGGAAGGGACAGTGCAGAGAGAGAAGTAACGCAGCGCTCAGCTAGACCACCCTGCGGCCCCCCACCTCTTGCTCACATCAATACGTCACCTAGGTGAACAAAACAGACACTGGTGCTCCCAGTCTCTGCACATCAGCCTCACGCAGCCTAGAAGCCAAGTCACCCCAAGCACAGTGTTGTCCTACAGGTAATGTATCCTGTGACTCTATAGCTTCTCCATTAAGCCTGGTTTGATACAAAAGCACCAGCAACATACAGCTGTCTGCACCTATCTGTATGTGTAGGCATACATGATTCCTATACTTTGGTATGCAAATTATACCTTGCTAATGCATTTCACAGGGGCTTGTGACAGTAGAGGAAAACAGATCCAGGCATTTGCTCTGATGTTCAGAAAAGGAAAATGCTGCAGTAATTATAAACTTCTGTGTTATTCTCCACAATCACTTCTTTATATCTTCTTTTCCTTCACAGCTGAGGTCCTGTCATGTTCTCCTTCCGCTCCTGTATATTCCCAGATCGCTCCTTCTCAGATCTGACTTTTTCTCACCATCGCTACTCCCTTCATCCCTTCCCTCTCTTTTCACCTAACAAATGCCCAAGTACAATTTTCAGAAGTTTAGGACTTTGATCTTCTGGAGCAGAGTTTCACAGGAATTTTTCTCTCCCATAAAAACTTCCCATCTAGTAAGGCAGGCACTGAGTGCTGAGAAGTTACTATGCACTGAAATAAAACATCTGTGACTCACTCTGTCCTTGCAACCTCCTTCTCACTTAAGTGTTCACATCCCAGCCTCAGTTTTCAGAGGAATCACCAGTGGTTCTGTCAGAAAGTAAAGACATATAGCTGCAATATACTAGCGCTGCTGGGAAGATCCCACAATGTTTCTTCCACTTTTCCTTTCTTTCTGCAGCATTAATGCTTCCTTCCTTTTCCCTGTGCAGTGTGAGAGGGCGGGGAGCTGCAGGAGATTCCTGTAAAATCAACAGGATGATATTGAGTGAAAGTCTTGCTGTTGGTCTGGCTACTAATCTCCTGTTCTGATGGGGACTGAATAGGGGAAGAAGGAGCCATGAGTAATTTTCATGCCTGACACCTGAACCATAGAACTGGATGTTTAAACAATATCTCAGCAACATACCCAAGGATGTTCCTATGGGGAAGGAGCTGCCTAACTTCCATGAAGCTTACATTTGTGTTTAGCTGAAAGGAGAGTTTATAGAAATGACATTTTGAACAAGAATAATTTTCTGGGTAATTTAGTATAACATTTTACATTTTGAAGCAGATTAGCATTCTACCAAGTGGCTTTTAGCAGGATTTGCAAAGCTGGGCTGCGAGAGCTTCCTGTCAAGCTGCCACACAAACAAGGACTGGACTTTTTCCCATTGAGAACCGCTCCTCTGAAACACGGCTTTGGAATGAGAAGCAAACATTTTTCTGTTACTCACATGTGTTCCCGTACTTGTTTTGTTCTGAATTTCCTCAAACAAACTAGAAATTATCACGGAGAACTTCAGTGTTTCCCATCTCATACCTATGTTCTCAGTGCACCAGACCGCAGTCTGGTTATGATAGTCACATTCTGGGATGAAGAGGTGCTCCGCTCCCTTTGCATTTCCAGGCAAACTGCTTGTTGGAATGATGGGTGGGTGCAGAGCTGAAGCTCTCTTCTCAGCAAGTAGCTGCAGTGAGCTGGAGAAAAATTCACTCACAGGCTGACACTCTGGGAGAGACAAATTTCTGGGTGACCCCCGCACCGTGTTTCTGAAGCAGGTCAGCCATGTGCTGGGTTTGAGACTGAGGCATGTTGTCAAAGTTTATATTCTCTCCCTCTGTCAAAAGATTAAAAGCACTTATTTAATGGATCATTGAGTTCAGAGACTATGCAAGACGCCTCTTTCACATTTTCATCTATAGAGTAAGGGTAGCTTCTGGTAGTAAAAGTTGTAAAACATGTAAAATTGATGAGCAAGCATCTTTTTTTTTTGCTAGAGAAAGTACATCTATTTTTAAACAAAGTGTGTATCTGCTTTTCCTAAGAGAATCAGTCTGGAGTTCTGCTGGATTATTGTTTAGCCTTCTAAAATAACTATATAATAGGACAAAGACCTCTTATTTATAATCTTGTTCTGGAATTACAGATAATATTTCTTAACTTTGAAAACTTGCACTTTCTTCCAACATTTTTTTTCTTTTTTTAAAGCGACTGATACTCAGGCCTATTAAAACATCCTGTACCTGATTGCTAAGTTTTTTGTTTTCAATAAGTCCTTAAAAGCTCTCAGTCTTGCTTACATTTTTACACTTTTAAAATTAAGTAATTTTTTTAAAATAAAAAACAAACTTCTTTTAAAGAAAATCAAAGTTGCTTGAAGCTGAATTAAAGGTATTATTTCAACCTGGAATTCTCACAAAATGACTAATGTTTTCTTCTGCCAACTCACCTCTTCTCTAAAGTTTAGCTTGTAGAAACCTCATATCAAATATGTTCCGCATTAGTTGATCTCTGCTTCTACTGAATTGGTGGAAATTTTACAATCAACATTAGTGAGAAAAGATCAATCTTTTAAAAACTACTTATTCTCAAAATATTTTATTTTACATAATCAAGGATTTGGAGAAAGCATTGTCCTAATGATGCCAAAACACACCCTCATACTAATCCCAAGGTCCAGAGCTTCAGGTCTGTGTCTAAAATGATACAATGGATACAGAGGATAGAATGTAAAATGCAGTCTGTAGAGTGATGATAGTAAGAAAGACTTGGAAATTGCATTAGAACCAGACAGAGGCACATCCAACCTACAGTCACAGAGCATGAAAAATAAAAAACCCAGAACTGCAGAGGCCATCATGGATCTCAGCAGTTATCTAGACAGCAAAATTAGCACTGACACAAAATGAAAAAGTCCATGTTACAACAAAAATTTATTTTATTATTAAAATAAAGATATAAAATTTGTTATACTGCTGTTTTTCTTCATATTTTTTTGTTCTAGACATTATTTCTTCAATGATTATATAAATATATTTATAGCTTGCTTTTTTGCCCTGAACAAGCATAGAAGGCCAATGCTGAAACATCCAAGTAATCAAGTACTCGTTGCTTAGTATGATTTCATTTATTTATTTATTTATTTATTTATTTATTTATTTTTGTGGCTTAACTAATTTCATTTGGTACGGAGGTACAAATTCAGATTATCTAGATCAGCTCTGTTCACTTTAATTTGCTTTAGTTGGACTACCTTTTAGTCTTAGTAGTCACCTGTCCTTCTTATCAGTCATTGATTTTACAGAAATACAGCAATTCTACCTTCCTAGAAAGGCCATAAAATTTAAAGAGTTGGAATGCAGACATTTAAAATTAAGTAATGTGCCTGATATATTGGTCTCAATTTAGACAAAAAAATGCAACAAATGTTACTATTTGATGGACTTTATCACAGAAAACTGTGTAACGCTATTTAGGAAATCATAAATAGTGTCTGAGGATCTCTCACTCAAGCTACATGATACTTTTGCTTTTATTCCCTCTGTTGAAGGCAGAGACAAGCATAAAATGATTGAACAGGACCACTTTTCTGGCCACTGCTGTAACTCTTCACCTTTCTGCATATTAAGCTCAAAAGCCAACAGACCTCAAAGTCAAAAGGATATTTTGAATATAGCAAGGCAGGTCAAGATAGAAAGTGTGTAATAGCAGCCAAGGGACTTGATAAGAGATGAAAGGGAGAAGAAGCAAAAGAGAATATAACGTAACAGGATTAAGAGGGAAATCTGATTTCCAACAAAAATATAGGAATGGAAATTCAATATTGGTTTCACATGTGTTTAGTGTAAACTAAGGAAAACATTTCTGAAATTCCTGGAATGAGATAAGTGTAAGTGAAAGGAGATTTTCCAAACAACTGATAAAAGGCTTCTATTTTGCAACTATGCAAAGCTGTATGAAACTATGATCCTCAAAACTGAAGAAAAAAAACCATAAAATCAAACTATAAAATTCAGTAGATCTTCTGGCTTAAAGTTGCCAATAGTTGAAAGTGTTTTCTTCATAGACTTCATTCCTTTAACATGTCTGAGAAGTATATCATATAAGCCTGTGATTATAATGTAAGGGAGACCATACCCATCATTAGCACCCCTACACAGTAAGTTGGTAGCAATTTCACTGCTGACTATCTCAGCAAGAGACTCTGAACTAAGCAGGACAAACTAGAACATTAGTCCCTCTGCAACACATAGTGCTTAAGTGTGTGGGTGTCTGCATATGTGAAAACGACTTCTCCATATCAGAGAAAGGCTGCAGTGATATTATTTCTGCTTTATTATCCCTTGAAGGAAACTTCGTTCACCAGGACTGACAGTCTGACACTTTGATTTTAGTTTAATGGCCATAGAACCAAATCAAGTTTTCTTATCAACGATGCAGCTTCAAGTGTAGACATATTTTTTCCCTCTCACTCTCTTCTGTAAATAGATGTACATATGACTGTAAGCTGTTAATTAGCTGTAGGAGTTCATTGTACCCATGAGCAGAATAGAGGCACCTGCATGTGCATTAATGTGAATATCATACTGAGTGGCTCCTGTAAAAATTCAAGCATAACTCTGCAGTGATGAAGGACTAAGACTGCCTTACATGGCTGGTTGTCTCTTCACAAGGTGCCCCCTGGGTGTCATGCCATCTCCCAGCATCCTGGAGTGATGTTGGCCCATCACGGTAATCAACAGCATACCATTCATCAGCCTCAGAAAAATCACTTCAAGAAAACGCATAATCAACATTAACTTTGCCTGGAGGTGGGATAGGAAGTTGTGACATGAAGCATGAGATTGTTTCACGCTCTAACCTATGCTGCTCTGAGAAGAGTCCC
>NW_009710645.1:0-2913 GCF_000703405.1 Apaloderma vittatum | reverse complement strand
AGGAGACGTGGAGACACACCATCCATAACGCCACTGCCTCTTTTGAGAACGCACGTAGAATTAGTCTCGAGGAGAAAAGACAACGGAGAAAGAACCGTGCCTTGCCAATACCGCCTAAGGAGACTTTCCGCTGTGCCCTTTGCAGCCGGGCTTGCCTATCCCACATCGGCCTTTTTAGCCATTAGCATGCTTGTAGCAAGTATGGGTAGAGCCCTTCCCATATCTTCGTTCACAAAGCCTAGCCATGATGATGATGCTGATGAGAAAGTTGAGGCTCGGGACTCGTATACTGAATAGATTTGATGAGTAGAGCACTAGATAACCTCAAACATGGTGATTCCCACAGATATTTTGCTATCTGAACCAGATGTTTCTTTATATTTTATACATTAATAGAATGCAATATGTATAACGTAGCACATAGACCTGGGAATACCTGATATGCAAAGAACTCTGGTGGGAGAAGTTAATTAAGTATTGTTGCTACTGGGAGAACAAATTTTGTCTCCAACAGCTTGTATTTGTACCATTATGCCTTCCTGCTTGAGCAAACAGATGCATTGCTTTAATTTATTACTATGATTAGTAATCTTGGTCTACCTCAAAACTTTCCCTAGTTGAGCTTTCATCCCATTTGCCTACACGCTGATGTAGTTCATATATGGAAGGGTTGCATAGCCAGTTACACGCACACAACCTGCACAAAGTGAAGATGGGCAGATTTAAAGCATTTATTATGTCCAGGAGGCACTGTAAGCAAAGAATTATGAATTTCCACTTCTGTGAGGAAAACACATACGTGTAATATTTACTCATTCACATATGTGAAAATAGAAGTACATTTTCTGATCATATGAAAGCAATAGGAATTAGAGTAAGCAGCCTGTGCTTGGTCTGATGCATACTTTGATAGTGAGTGCAATAAGAAGATGCCATGCCGTTTTGATAAAGGCATTTACTGTATGGTCACAGGCACACTTTGCTCATGTAAACAGCTCCTGTGAGATTGTCCACAGAAATTAGATTTAGTTTAAAGTAAATTTATGGTTGCAAAAGGCAGCCCTCTGTACTTTGTACTTTCACAGTAGACTACAAACAGTAGAAATTAAGAGTAGCAGTTCTTTGCATTTCCTCTTTCACCTCTTCAGGCAAGTATTTGATCTTTTCATCTCACAGGTAGTAGATAACACAACGATGTGGAATGAGCACACTAGCATACATAGAGGAGGAGGGCTCTGGGGTACACTCTGTCTTTTGTCATGCAGCATGCAGTCATGCTGTCTCCAGCAGCTGAGGCCCCGTGAACTGCAGGAAAGCATCCCATCTCCCTCCCTGCAAAGTTCCCAGGGTTCCCTCTTAATGCTCATCCAGAGGCTGGCCTGGCACATCATCAGCACCTCAGGTACTCACCCAGACGCAGGAGCTAGGCAACACTCCATGTTATCCCAGGCTACAGGTGAGAATAAGCAACTTGTGCACCTACTGTGTGATTAATATTTTGCAGAACCAGGACCAGTTTAGTTCGGATGGGGACAAACAAGGTCAGCCTCCCAATCTGACTGTGTAGAAGAAAAGAGGAGCAGAATGCAACTGTCTGTATCTCACAAGCTTACACTTGGCCAAAAATAGCTGTTGAGAGAAAGTAGAGGCCTCCTGATGGGGCTGACAGATTTAAAATTGCACTCTGTCCTGGTGCACACAAATGCCTGTTCTACCTCTTCTTTCTTTCTCATGCTTTTCTCATCTCTTTCTTGCCTCCACAAATTAAATTCACAACTGAGAAAACTACAATTTTTTAATTTTTTTTTTTTACAGGAAATACTTTGATGTTATATGCTCATGAAACATTATGGGAACACTTGTGGTTTATATCTTCCAGAAAATTATATTGATGTGCCTCAAGATGGGAGAGGTAAGATCAGACTTCAAGGAGCAGCTTTCAAGAAAATCAACTAAATGACAAAAGCTGAAACAGTGACAGACAAGCAAGAGAAAGAAGGACTACAAGAAGGAGATGAGGAGAAACACCATTCAGACAACTTCTACAGGCAAATGATGTAGAGAGTCTCCAGAAGAAAGTAGTCTGTAAGCAATATTTTAATTTTAGACCGACAATATTATCATCTCTGAGAGGAAGCATCATATTTAAGGAAGTGCTCAGTAGGAAGAAAACTAAGTTGCTCTGGCAAATCCACACAAAGGTGGAAAAAGATCACAAGACAAACCTTTGGTAGATAACTTTTCTTTGCCTCCCTATCCATCTATTGCCATTTGAGCCTAATCTAAGTGTCAGAATACTGAATGTGAGTTTTTCCAAAGTTCTCTGGTGAATGCTTTGTCACAATTGAGTAGATGCTGGGAAACCCCATCACTGTTAATCGTAGTGTCATATGCATTACAAGGTAAGTGAAGTCATTTCATTGAGTCACATGGCAGGGCAGTAATCATTTCAACCTTAATGCACATTTTAAGATCATTGGCAACGATTCTGCTAAAACAGCAAACATCTGAGCATATCTTGGCTTCAGCTTCACACACCTTCCTGAATGGGGGAGCTTTGTTAAAGAAGCAACACAGACGCCCCGTTCCACCCCCATACTCCTTGAAGCTGAAAGAGAAATGGAAAAAAAAGCAAGAAAATATATATGTTAAGAGCAATAATACCATTGTCCCTCTGCTTTGCAAGGCAATAATCCAATTCCCTCTGCGACTGACTGGCTTCAGACTTTTCCCCTCACAAATCTAAAAATTCATTTGTAAGCCCAAAGGACAATGATGCTGTCACAGAGTATACAGAGTACTTGGTCACTAGGTTGTGACAGCTTGACTTAACTTTCCACAGGACAGGTTTACTTTAAAATTATACACTATCAGCTACCTGAGCAAACCCTGTGAAATTCATTTATATATATA
>NW_009710644.1:14137-27283 GCF_000703405.1 Apaloderma vittatum | reverse complement strand
GGGGCTGAGCTCTTGGGTCACTTGTTGGGAGGAGAGGCAAAATGTCTGAGTTCGTTTTCAGCGTCTTTGCTGAATCATTGTGATCCCGGGGAGAGTTCTTGCACCGTGAGCTCTCTGGCTCCTCTGTGATGGAAACCGGCACTCCCCGGCTCCTGCTGCAGGCCTCGGCCCTCCCCGGTTTGGGATTGCCGGAAAGATTTCTGCCCCTGACTCGCTGTTGCTGCGTGGTCCGTGAATGTGCCGAGCGCCGTAGGTGTGTGCAGGGAGACTCGGTGTTTCTGATGCGTGCCTTCCTCCAAAACTGTTTGGAGACACGTTTCTGCATGCAAACAGCTACCAGTTAGCCTCACAGAAACAAAAGAAGCGAGTAAAAGCCAACAGTTGTTGCAGGTGCTGAAAGCCTGGGTTCCTCAGGTTGCTTCAGTGGCATAAGGTCAGAAGGACCACGGTTGATACAAGTGTCGTTCTTTGGCCCTCGTGAGAGGAGACCCAAAGCATTATCATGATGTGGGTTCTCCAGACAAGTAAAATTAAAGTTTGGAACTGGAGCTTAAACCAGGATGTCATAGAGCTCCTCAGAGGAGGGAAGGAAACTTCAGGAGCTTGGATTTTGTAGTGAAGCAATTAGACATAAAGGAGTGAAAATGCCAAGTGACTGGCATGAGTGTTTTTCCCTCCTGCCTGGGGTGAAGAGTAAATACTAGTAAGAAGCAACTAAGGAAAAGTAAGAACTAAGTTCGTTTTTATCAAACTGTATCGATTATTATAAACTTGACATGTGCAGAAGATGATGGATGTGTTCTTTAGTGAAGCTGATGTGCTGAACTACCAGGAGCTTCGGGAACTGGTTGCTTGCTTCCTCCTTGCTCCCTTGGTTAGGGTAGCAGTACTGGAGCCTCCTCGTGGGTTTGCTCTGCAGACTGTTGTCCTGCTGGACAGCTTGCTGCGGTACAGTCATCACTGGTGCTAGCTTAGTGTTTTGTCGTTTCAGGTGAGTCACCGATAATGCTTTACAATAAAAACTTGCTTTTCAAATGTTGAGACTGGCTGGGGAATAGAGAGGTTGTCCCTGTACAGCATAACTCCTGTGGGCACAAGTTTCTTCTCATTTTTGGAGATCTATATGTGAGAGACAGCGAGCTCACTAAGTGGGCGAGTAGCTAGAAATACCAAGTATATTTATCTGTATAAGTAGAGTCTTTGCTTTGCTCTTTTTAATTTTTAAGTTGCTGTAGGTAGAATTACTGTCAACTATATTGACCTAAAAATCTATGGTAACTTTTGAGATTGAACAGTTTATGTTGTAGTGTTGATAACAAACTATCCTTTAGAAGCTAATGTTACAAGTAAATCCTTCAATTCTTTGGTTGGAAATGTAGATGAAAAGCATTCAGAGCAAATCAGGAGGTGCGTGCCTCTTGCCTTACAACTGTTAGGTGTGTAACTGCGTGTGACACCAGTGCAGTGGTTTTCTGCAGGTGCAGTGCATAGCCTGTGGCTTTGTCCAAATGCAGTGCACGTGGTCCCAGCAGTGCAAATGCTTTGCCAGCGCTGCTGGCATCCCTCGCCTGTCCTGAGCCCACGTATGTGTGTGTGTGTGCACAGATGCGGATGCTCAGCTGCCTCTTATTTGCTTTCTCTGAATTTCAGCTTGCAAAATGGTTGCCCGTTAACAGCTCTCTTCTGGGAGAAGCCCTGCTGAAGGTAGTGGACCCACCTGTTGCAGCAGAGTTGCCTCGTAATCCTCTGAGTCATAATATATGAAATAAGAGTGAGCGTCTTATAAACGCAGGTATACAATTGGGTGTATTACGCAGGAGATGATGAGCTGAGTTCTGTTGTTCAAACGTACTCGCCTCTCATTGTGCCTCTCTGGTTTCGGGTGTGCTTGGTGCTGGGCTACAGCAGCAACTGCGATGGCCACGTTAATGCTGCTTGTCTTCTCCCCACTCGCAGAAGCAGCTTCACGAAAGCAGGACTGTGGTTTGACACAGTTGTTGCACTTCTGCTCCCACCAGAGAAGGACATCCTGTGTGCCTTAAGTGGTGTCAGCAGTTTGTTTGGCTGAATTTCATCTTAAATGAGTACCTCTTACAGTTATTAAAGGCAGGCTGTCGGGGTATGACTGCGTGATGTCTGTTATCTGCTGTCTCGACACAAGTAGCCACGTTGGTGAGCCTGTCGTTGCGTGTGATGTGTGGTTTTGTGACTTGGGGACAGGAAAGCTTGAGGCTGCCTGCCTTGGGGAACAGATGAAGAGAGGGTCTGACCACCCCTCAGTGCCTCGCTGTATTTCCTTCAGGAAGGATTTAAAGGATCATTGAGAGGGCGTACGTCGTTAAGGGTGTACATCCCCACCCCTGTTGTGATGTGGTTTGCTTGTCTTTATCTCAGGTTGTACCTGAACAGATGTATTTTTGTCTGTGATGTTGTCTAGAAATTCAGAGCTCCCAGGCTGATGAGGAAGCAGCAAGTAGTTGATCACACGCAGGCGTTTCAGGATGCCCTCCCGGTGTCGTGTCTTCACGTTGCGCATCTCACTCCAGCGCTGGCTTTGCCAGGGAGGTTTGTGAGTGCCCGGTGGTTCTGGGTCCTTACACAAAGGTCTGTGTAAGAGCTAATTGCTCTTGTGAATTATTCACTCTGGTGTTACATAGCCGTGCTGTGATCAAGGATTTGTGCCCTCCCTCATATGGACAGGAGGTGTCACCTGTTTCTTTCCCTGATCAAGTCTTGATTTCTCTGTAGTGTGGACTTAGATGCTGACCAGAAAAACAAAGTATCTGTCCACCAGTTTAAATAACTCTGATGGACATCTGCCTGTCTTTGAAATATTCTGAATGTATTGTTCCAGTTAGTTTTATTAAGACTAGAGATCTCTTCTGTCATGGTTACTTGTGAAGTTTCTGTCTGGCTGCATCATTTCACTTTCAAGAGTGTGTTTTTCTTGAATATCAGAAATGTGTACCAGTCTCTCCCGTGTTTTTGATACGTCTGTGAGTTACGCTGGTGGTGTACTAGACCACAACACCGATAAGTGCTGGAATTTAAAAAAGTCTGGGCTATTGATAAAAGTTAATGAGCTGTACTTGAGTGACAATTCCAAATAATGAAAACCTGAATGAATTCACTTCCTGATTTGTGAGCAGTTAAAGAAAAATAATTACAGAGGCTGTCAGAAGAGCTGGCATTCCAGGTTTATCTGCTGTCGGGGGGCATGTGCTTTAATGTGCTTTCTTGAGGCATGCTCCATCTCTAATTTGTAAACATAGGATCCTGGTAAGACTAGTTCTGTTTCTTAGCATTCCTTAGTCTTCTGTTGTCTCACCTCACAATTTTCATACACTCTTTTGGGGTTCATTTTTTTTTTTTTTTTTTCCCACTCTTTAATACGCCTGAGCTTCAGCTTGAGGCTGTGCTTGTGCTGCCGGCACCCGGAGGCCTGACCTGCCAGTTGCCGTTGTGCCCAGGCTGTGCGTTGGGGCGAGGTAGCAGAGCCCCGAGAGGTGGGATGTGCTGCCTTGTTCTGTGGTGAACGAGACCAAGCTCGTTTGCTAGGAATGAGAAGGACAAGTATCTTTTTGGTTGGGAGTTTACTGTGAACCTTCAGTTGCTTTGCAGTGTGGGGCTCTGGCTCAGATAAATCTTCGTGCTGCTCTTAGCTAGGTTGACTGTGCGTTGAAGTTTGCTAGTAAAGAGGATAAGAGCAGAACTCTTGGTAACTGTGTGAACTTTAAAATGTAAAAATAAACAAAGCTGAGAAGCTGTACCCTACTTAAAACAGGCTGACCTAAATTTTCAGCAATTCTAGCAGAGAGGCAGGCTCTGGGCAGGGATAGAGCCATGCTGACGACTGGCTTCCCTGTCCGTGCTTTGCTTGGCATGGCTGCCAGGCCACCTTGGGAGAATCTCTGCCGGAGTCTGGGGTCATTCACTTCCCCCTCCAGGCCGCCCCTCCGGTTGCACAACCCGGGCTGTGGATTTGCCTTGCTGTGCTCCTGGAGAGAGTCCCCTTGTTATGCAAGTCAGCAGTTCAGCGTCCTCTGGGAAGTTGTGGCATGAACCACTTCTCAGACTGCTTTTGTTGGAGTGTTGTTGAAAACGTGTGTGGTGTCCTTTGCCTTGTCCCTGAAGAGGCTTCTTCCGGGAGCACGTACGTGTCAGTGAAGTCCATTCATACTCCTTGTTTGTAGATTGATGTTCTTGCTATCAGTTGCAGTTCTCCACTACTGAACTATTAATTCCGCAGTGAGATTTTTTTTCTTCTTACTGTTCATTGACTTTCATGCTTGATTTATTCTCCTGTGCAGTTTGAAACTGGAGTATGGGCATTTGGACTGATATTACCAGATCACATGTATGACCTCGGTGGTAGCGAAATAAACTTTTTTCACTGGGAAAAGGACATGTGTCTTTCAAAAGTACTCACAGTTTCCCAAGTGAAAGGTGGTCCATTTGTGAACGTATATTGTCCTCAGAGGCATATTGCTTGTTATTTAACAAAACTGAGATGGTCGGCCGGCCGGTGGAGTGATTAGCCGTGTGCTCTGGAGGCAGTCCTGTGGGTAGCGTGTGAAGGGAGAAGGAGGGAAAAACTCATTTGTAGATTCTTCTGCTAATGTGGCTTTGCAGCTGAATGCTCTCCTGGCAGAGAGCCTGCCTTTGATTAGAAAGCATTCCCCTTGGTTGTTCTTGTAGGTACTGATGGTCTGCCGTGTTTCATCCTCTGTTTTATGCTTTTGTGTGTGCTTTTTCCTGCAGGGAGATAATAGGAGGTGAATCGCGTGTCCTTTCAGCAGCCTTCTGTTAAACTTGGAATACCACGGTTCAAGCAATTGAACAGATGGATAATGGAGACTGGGGATATATGGTAAGCGAGCCTGCGTAAGCGTGCGCTCTGCGGTGCAGCTGGGCTTCAGGGTCTTGCAGTAAGAATCTTTCCAGATCTGTCTTGTTAGATCCAGAGCTCCAGTCATGTGACAAGAAAAACTGTGTGTGTTACAAGAGCTTACTTACATTCTCTGGAGTGCTTCACCTTGCGTGCTGGTTGTGGGGAGAGCTCAGAGTCATATTTCCTAGGTTCAATCACTGAGCACTTAATTGACGCCTTAAGCTCGCTCTTACCATTTTCCTAATACCCAGAGGCTGAAAATAGTTTGTGCCTCCTGCACGTAGTTTTCAGGACTTTGTCGTTTTATTTCTAAAGAAAAATATTTTTCCTCGTCCACCCTCCCTGGAACTGCACAAATGCATCTGATTTTTCTCCTCTTTTCTTGCTCTAAACATTCTGCTGCCATGCATATGTTTCTCTTCTCTGTCTGGCCTCAGTCCTGGTTGTTAGGGTTGGTGGCCAGATGGGATTTATGTTCCTTTCTCTCTTGCTTCCTCATGTACTGTCTGGAAGCTGATGCAGACTGGTTTGTGCTCTGCCCCTTTTATTCCATGCAGCATGCTAATATGCTAATAAATATTTCTTTCTAGGGTTAAAAGCTGGAAGTTCTTCTTTTGTTTCATGGTTTTAATGATGCATTTTAACCAGAGAGTGGATCATTTTGATCGTGAGCTCTTGGTCCTGGGTCTAAACTTGCACTGTCATCCTCTGTTGAGGGAGAGAAAGATGCTTAAGACTTGTTCAGCTCTTGGGGTTTTTTTTTCTTTTCTTTCTCTTTTGTTCTAGAATGAGAGACAGATTGTGAAAGTAGGGAGCACTGATGGGCCTTCTTCAGACTAACTTGTTCTTCAGGAAATCTCTCTGTTCTCATTTCCTCATCTGTAGAACAGGGGAAGAAAAACCCTAAGCTTGTTATCCAAATGCAAAACTTGCTTCTGTGACAGTAGTTGTTAAGATTTCTAAAGCATTCTGGAAATATGCTTTCTGAATGTGTAGGTATCATCCTGTCTGGTTGCCAGTTGTGCCTTGTTGCTAGGTGGCTTGGATTTGTTTGAGTGTAAATGCTGCTTAAAGGCTTCGGATGGGAGAAGCATGATTCTTTCCAGAGCCTGGAGTTTTCAAACAGCGTTTGCCACGTGTGTCAGTGAGGCGATCGTGGTGGCTTGATAAACTCTGCAATTTCTCTCTTTCTAGATGACTGATCCAGTCACGCTAAATGTGGGTGGACACATGTACACGACATCCCTCACAACGCTAACGAGATATCCTGACTCGATGCTTGGGGCCATGTTCCGGGGAGACTTCCCCACTGCCAGGGACTCTCAGGGCAATTACTTTATCGACAGAGATGGACCACTTTTCCGTTATGTTCTTAACTTTTTAAGGACCTCAGAGCTCACTTTGCCACTGGACTTCAAGGAGTTCGACCTGCTTCGGAAGGAAGCGGACTTCTATCAGATCGAGCCCCTAATTCAGTGTCTTAATGACCCCAAGCCGCTGTATCCCGTGGATACCTTCGAGGAGGTGGTGGAGCTGTCCAGCACCCGGAAGCTTTCCAAGTATTCCAACCCGGTGGCTGTAATCATCACGCAGCTCACCATCACGACGAAAGTCCATTCCTTGCTGGAAGGCATTTCGAACCACTTCACCAAGTGGAATAAGCATATGATGGACACCAGGGACTGCCAGGTTTCCTTCACTTTCGGGCCGTGCGATTACCACCAGGAAGTGTCGCTCCGAGTCCATCTGATGGAGTACATCACAAAGCAAGGCTTCACGATCAGGAACACCAGAGTTCATCATATGAGCGAGCGTGCCAATGAAAACACAGTGGAGCACAACTGGACTTTCTGTAGACTGGCACGGAAAACAGATGACTGATTCTGACTCCGCAGGAGCCACTTCAGTGATCAGCGACCTAATTGGACAGTAGACCCGAGGGAGTCTGGATTTTGACTAAAGCAGCAGTGTGGGCTTTTTTTTTTTTTTTATACGACTATTTATTGTTTATCAGTAAGGACTGGAGGAGTTTCGTTCTCTAGCAGCTCTGTCCGTTTGTCCCGTCCAGAAAAAAACCGTGCATGTGCCTGTTCAGTCAAGACACCTTTTTGTTTGAAAGAGGGAGTTTGAAGAATTAGTACAATAGAGTATTTTGTGTCATTAACACAATTCTCTGACGCAACTTAAAGTGCTAAAATTACCTCCGGTTAAATGGTTTCTAATCTGTCTAATGCTACAACGCTGGGAGCAAGAAACAAAAAGAATTTAAAGTGCAGTTGGCGAAAAACTGCTATCATGTAGACTAATTTAGTTTCTAAATCAATAAACAGTATTGTAATATTCTAGGAAAACAAATACCACCCTTTAAAAGTACTTGATAAGTACAGTTTCTTACAGTTATGACAACTGTTTCTTTCTATGCATATAAATCAAGCAACCAAATATTATCTGTAGCCATGGAAATATGATTAGAAATATTTATATTGGATTCTAAATGCAAAATGTCCCTGTGGTAGAATTCATATTTTTAATGCCTGGTGCAATATTATTCCCAAGTGTAATGCCTGCCAGCAAGAAACTAATAAAAATATGAAATACAGAAGAGTATTCTGTATTTTCTTTTTATATTCTAGAGCTCTAATAGTTAAAAAGCCAAAACCAAGCAACAAACCCCACCAACCTCTGGTTTTTCAGTGCTGCAGAGTGGTTCAGATGCTCTGGTAGGGATCCGTTCTCCTCCATTACTGATGCACTTTGTTCGTTTTTACATTAATCAGTTCATTCGACTGTCCTCGTTAAAGAAAAAGCCAGTGTTTTGAAAACTGCATTATGACTAATAGAAAGATGGCAAGTGTTTGTACTGCCGAGAGACACAAGGGTGGAGGGAACATGGAGCCTAAACACTTGTAGCTGCTAAGGAGCGTTATCTGTTTTCTCAGCGATTTATTTAGTGACATATATATAATTTTAACTGTAGGGTGATATTCAAGTCAAGGCACTCAACTTCTGTGGTTTCGCTCAATTTTCTATAGCTGCCTCTGCTTATCTTGGACTCTTTGTCACAGTTATTAATAGAATTTCTGCTTTTGCTCTTGAGTGCTGTTGGGAGGAAGAGAGTTGACGCCTGTTTTGATGAGTGGATCCCTGTCTTCCATGAACTCCTTATCACAAGAGCTCCTTCACAGCTGCTTTGCTCGCTGGGCTCTGCAGACCCGCAGCTCTTGGGGGATGCCAGAGCGGGGCTGGATTTCTGTGGTAGTTGCTGATTTTTGAAGGTGTGTGAGCTTTCCATCCCATCTCTCACTCAAAAGCCCTGTCCTGGGGTGTATTTGTCTTGTGTTGTGTCTCCCTCTTCGTACATTGCAGAGTTTTTGACACTTGTAGTAAGAGGCAGTAAGAGCTTTATTCTTCCTATCGGTGGGGGGGGAAGTAAAGCCGAACTGATGGAGCTCAGGAAAAGTGGTCATTTCTTTCCTGCAACACGTGGTAAGAAATATCTGTGTTAACTAGCCTTGAATTATAATCACAAGATGTTCTTTCCAACACTTCATTTGCTAGCAAATTAATGGCTGGCCTGGATCAGCCTGCCCTTTCCATAATTACAAAGTATAATAATTAGAGAAGCAATATTCCAAATAATACACTTTACTGGAGCCCAGGGTTTATACAAAGACAGTACGAGCGGCTCCATTAGTGGGAAGTAAATTCTTCAGACCGGAGTTGGCATCAGCTTTGTCTGAATCTTCAGTAGCCAGGAGCACTCCGCTGCTGAGCAGGTTAAGAACTATTTTAATTGTCCAGACAGATGTACTTTCTAATATACTTTTTGATCTAAGAGAATAAGTTATTCCTAGAAACCAAGGACCACAATTTTACATTCCTTGGATTTTTCAGTAAAGTGTGATTTTTGTTGTTGTTGTTGTTGTTTCTTTTTTTTTTTTAAGGCATGGTACAGTTACAACACACTGAAGGTGAGCTTGTAATGTTTGGGGATTTTTTTTTCCTTAATCGTTATATAGTGGGTTTAGAAAAAGAAGAAGAAGAAAGCCAAATGACATCACACGGGATAGAAAAAAGCAAACCCTAAGCGATTTCTGACTAGACGGACTCGTAGCGGTGGGTAGCACTCAGTGTTGTTTGGCTTCTGTCTGATTAAATGCAAATGGCTGGCTAAGAAGGATGTTTCCTACTCGTTCCAACTGTAAGTAACTGATTATTAATTCTGATTAGTCATTACTGATGCTTCATAATGTACTGCTGCACAAAGAAGGAAATGTGCGGCCTTCGCTTAGATCACGGTCTTCATAATTTTGATAGCTTGTTGTGAAGAAGTGGCTTCAAATACCTCTCGTAGGCTGGGCTCATCTGTTCAGAAAGAGAATGTGGAAGGGAACTAATGGTAATTAAGAAGGAAAGGGATGTAGTTTTTTTTCTTAAGAGTGATATCTGAAATACAGAAAGCTAGACTATTAAAAAAACCCAGACACTAAGCCAGCAACTACTTCAGTTGTGTGCACGATCTCTTGCCCTAGTATGTGCCATCCTTGATAACCAGTACACAACACTCATCCCAAATGGGGCAGCATACTATGTCACTTCAAAAAATATGCTCGGACTCAAGTGTTTGCTGAAGGCAAATTTTGTGCTCAGCTGTAGAATTTCCAAGGGTTGATGATTACCACAGTAAAAATCTCACTTAAGGCAAAATGAGTTTTCAAACAGTGCAATAGCTATTTACATCACACTGAATTTTACATTACTCCATGATACGGATAAATTAAGAAGTGAAAGTGAAGTGCTAAAGACAACGAAGGGTGAAATTGCCTTGTTTAACATTTATACTCTTTCTGGTTAAACATTTTATTAAAAAAAATAAATAAGTATTGCATTAGTAAAAGCACCCATGTTTGGAAAATACCCTGCCTTTAGTGGCTCTTGCAGCTATCTAGTATTGTTCCATAATATGTAAACTATGTAAACAGACTTTTGTTTTAGCTTGTTTTGTACAATATTATCTCAGTGATGCAAGTTTAAAAACTAAAAGCACATCAGTGGCATGTGACAGTCCTGCTCCCCGGTACAGGCCCTCGTACTCTGGGGGCTGCAACTGAGCATGAAGTTAAATACCTGAACTACGAGTATAGGTGACCTAACTGGGGTGTCACTGGCCGGTGTTGAGAGTGAGATGCTATGAATTAAAAGCTCCTTTTCTACTTATTTTTATCTGTATTGCTTTTGTTTAAAAGAAAAGGAAGCAATTTCTGCTCTGGCCAATGCAGACTTCCCTGGCTGTAATCCAGCATCAGTACCTGCTTGTTGGTCGGTGACTTCTGAGCCCACTCGTAAAGCCGTTGGTAAACCTGTCCGTCGTAACTGCCGAGCGCAGAATTCAGGCTCTTATCTGTGAAGTCAAAAGCGTCCACCAGCGGAACAGCATCCTTCCTGCGGAGTGGATGAACAACGTTTGTGTTACGGAAGTGGGTATCGCTTTCCAAGAGAGGGAAACAAGTCAAAGGTAAACTTGAAAGTCAGTTGGCCGGGTTCCTCAGTCTAAAATGCTTGTGCCAGTTTTTCCCTTTGCCTACACTGTGGGGAAACTCCTGCTTATTTTAATTCCTCAGAGGCATCTCAACACCCTGAGTTGTCTGTACTGTTGAATGGGTATTTGTAAGGTCTTTTAATCATCTGGGGTCTGTCCCTAATTCCCTGATTTAGGACTCGGCGTCACGCCAGGTGTTTGCTCACTAGACTCTGCCAGTTCTTGCTTTTTTTTTTTTGTCTTTTTTTTGGTTGCATTTTTTGTTTGGTTTGTTTTTCTTATGCTGTATGTGTTTGTCTTACAAAATGGAATAAGGTTGCTGCTGGCTTGATGTGCTTTGCTGATCTCCAGCCTTCATCTACTCTTAAGTATTTCTGTTACCTTATCGTGGGGTGTCAAGGTCTTCTATTCTCTTTGTGTCTACAAGAACAAAGCAACCCTGAACAGTACCAGGGGCCCATCGACCCAGCCCAGGGGCCAATCTGACTGCAGTTGGCAACAGAGAGCTAGAGCATAAGGGCAAGTATGTAATGACAGCACTTTCCAAGCAGGAGATGGTTTCTTCTTCCTCATCCTCCCATCGTTCTGGATGTAGGAAGCTGTGCTGGCTGTACACCACACCTGAGGCACAGGGATGCAAAGCAGTTTGCTCAAGTGTTGGCACTTGGATCTGCCAGCTCCTTTTGGGGAAAGGCTGTTTGGTGGTTTGGGAAAGGCTGGGGTTTTGCTACAGACAGGGAAGTGTTTGTATTTACTCATTGTAAATAACTGACTCTACCAAGGTTAAATACCCACCCCTTTCTTGAATCCTGTTAACAAGACATGAACTAACACGGAGTAGTTGCAGTGAATTCCAGAGATGACAATGCGTTAGGCTGTTGAAAATCCTATGTTAAGCTTATTGCTTAACTTGAATTCTGTGATCAGTTCTGAAAACACGTGCTGTTCAGCTCAGTTCTGTCAGCTCTTGCTTATGGCGTATTCTTGTTTCTCTCCAGGTGGCTTAAGTAGAATTTTACATGCAGTAGCACTCGCTTCTCTGCACCGTAAGTTAATTTGTTCTTAACAGATTTGTTAGCGAGCCTTTGTGAATGTTGTGGTAAGTTAAAACCTTGGCATGTCTCAGAATACACGCAGTTGTACAAATGGTGTCGAACAGATGCATCTGAGCTAGCTGTAGGCAGGATTGTTTGGGTACCAGTTGCAACTCAGCCATGGCAACAGAGTAGGCTGTATTAGCTGTGGCTTGAGCAGATTTTGCAGTGTATGATCGGTTGCTGTGGCTGCCTCCTGACAGTGCTGCTCTGACTACATATTTTAGTGCTTTTGTTCTACTGCAAATGGCAGAAAGTGTTCAGGATTTCTTGATTTATAATTTAAGATTTCGTGTCACAGAACTGATTTACAGGTTGCAGAAGGGCTGGATACTCAGGTCTGTTTTGCTGTGAAAACGAGCTCTGTGTAGATGTTTCAGTCCATTTCTAGTGCTGCCATGCAACGAAAATAAAAAATGAATGAGGGGAATTGACTTTGAAAGTGTTGCCATAGGTACAGCAGCACCATTTTATACCTGTAACAGGGAAAAACTGAATGGCTACGTATCTCCGCTCATGCTAGAGCAGCTCACCGGATAACAGCCAGGAGGTTGAGGTATGATGCTGTGACCATGTCCATTTGAGCTCCAGATATGTATCCATCATGCAAGAAGACTCCTGCATTCGAGAAGATCCCGTGTAGTGCAAAGAGGTCACAAAGATGTTTCATAATCTTTTGGATGCCAGCCTGGGTCTCAAGTTTTTCCACAGTTTCTGCAAAGTTTTTCACAGTGAGGTAGTGGCAGTGAGCCTGGAAAACAAATCCAGTCAACAGTGAATGCACCTCAAAACACTTTTAGTAGGCCAAGTGACTCAGACGTTTTCACAAAGAATATAAAACCTTTTCATTTCCCTGGCACTTTTCCAGTCTATTCTTTGTTTGCTGGTTGACCAGGCCTTTTGCATTAATGTCTTACAGCGACAGTAGAGGAGAGAGCTGGGTGTGTAAACAGTCAACACTGGTACTTGTAAACTCTAGAAAACTGCTTCACAAATCATGGTAGTATTCTAAATATTTCTGATTAATACCCCAAAGAGTTTGTGTGATGGAAACACATTGGAATGTGCTTGTGTTGACCCCTAGCAAGTGAGTCTTGGTTGTGCAACAACAGGGGAAACCTCTTGTATTGAAGACCTTGGGCTTGAGGTACGCTGGGCTCAGTGTCTACAGGGCTTTGTCTCTGAAAACATCTGTTGTCACACAAGAACAACCAAACTTACCTCTTGCTTTTGGGCTTTAAGTAAATTGCTGATTTCTTTGTCAGACAAGCAGAGGGTCTAAATGCCAAGTTACAGCAATATTAGCTGAGGTCCAGGGCACATGAAGCAGGCTGACTCCACCTGTTTGCGGGGGTGACTCTTGCTATGCTGGCATTACCGCGGGTGCTTGGTGGTGCTGGTATCTGGGTGGGTTCCCTGGTCTCCTCCTAGCTGTGGGTGTAAGCACGGCACACCTGTGCTGCAGCTCTTTAAGCCAGCACGGTCAGGCAGCGGGGAGGCCAGCGTGGACTGCAGAGCCTGCCTGAGAAGCTGGGTGTCTCCTCAATCGATTAACCTCTGTGGAGACTGCAGCAAAGCTGTACTCGGTGCCTGACCACGCAGCTGGGAGCTGGCAGGCGTCG